>NW_024412467.1:14629307-14650257 GCF_014898765.1 Herpailurus yagouaroundi
CTGCTCTTGCCAGGCCCCACTGATTCCATGTTTTCCCACCATCTTCTCTTGCTGAGCGGCAATGGACACACCTTGGAGAAAGCTGAGGAAACTGAGGTACGAGAGAGGAAGAAGGTTACGGGAGCATCAACGTCGGCCCACCAAGCATCAGGACTCATACAACCACAGAGCTCACCTGCCTTGAGGAGAAAAGAAATCCATAATAGAAGTGGGACGTCCATGGCAAGGGTCAAATCAGGGGACAGGAATGAAAGCCCTGGAGGAAGTGATGGGAAGGGGGAGACCACCTCAGGCACGGGGGAGGTCAAGTTGGATTCAATGAGGAAAATGTTCTTTGAGTATTCTTGACCGTCCTTTCTTCTCACGCTTCCACAGTGTCTTACCCAATCATACGGCTGATGATTCCCCAGTCTGTATCTCTAGCCCAGAACTTCTCAGTTGTTCACCTGCAATCCATCTCTACCCGGATATCCCACAGGCCCTCAATGTCAACATGCCCAGGTTTGAGTCCCTTGTCTTCCTCCTTGGCACATGCTCACCTTCCCAAGGAAAAAAATCTAGGAATCCCCTTTAACAACTCCCTCTCTTTAACCCTCTTATTCAATGAAAAAAAAAAAAAAAGAGCCCAGAATAAATAGGTTGGAAGGAAGGAAGGAAGGAAGGAAGGAAGGAAGGAAGGGAGAAAGAGTTAGGTGTTGAGCCCACTCAGTTCTGAATAGGTACTGACCTCATCCAATTGATAGCCAATGCAGGGTAGAAATGCCTGGTCCATCTCCTGAACTCAGGACATCTCTGAAGGGCCATTCCTGCTTTACAGCCCCTCCCACCCTCGGGATCAGCTGAGACTCTGTGGTGACTTCTCCTCCCATTGATCCTGAGAATGCTCCCCAGTCAAACCCCTGCAGCCAAATCCTCATCTCAGAGTCTGCTTCCAGGGAAGCCAACGTGCCAAGAGTTTTCCTAATTACAAAATGTACGCAAAGGAAATGGACTTAAGTTAGTCTAACGTGCTCACATTAAGGTACTCTCAACTGTACAAGGAAATAACTTTTTTCCCCCCTTTTAAATAATCAAGTTATAAAGTAGTTTCATAAAAATAGCATTAACACCAAGCCAGTCTTCTGCAGCATCCCGTGCTGGCTTTGCAACAAGGGCTTGAGATGACTTCTTAGCCTAACCCTGGACTCTGTCAGCTTTTTACCACTTGGCTTCAATGTTAGCAACCTGTTGTCTGATTTTTATGGGCTTTAAACACTGCTGCCAGCCCTCCTGGAAAAGATCTGGTTTTGTCAGCAATTCGGGCATGGGTATTGGAACTTGAAAGCAAATAAAAAGATCTCGTAAGCTCATGGGATGCATCTTTCTGGAGGAAAATGGTTCACATGTATGCGCATTCTCCCACAAGCGTGTGTGAGCCCATGCTTCCCCAATCATAGATGCATTCACAACCAGATGTATTCTGTTGAGGGCTAGAGCGATCTTGTCTAATTTCGATCAAACGACCTTGCGATGCTATTTGCTGAGTCATGGAGCCATGAATTTGAACTCCATGCCGCCCAGACGGGCTGGGAACTCCCAGTAGTTGCAGGGAAGAATTGCAAAGATTTTTAGAAATTTTACAAAGACCCGTGAGCTTAAAAGACAAGTCAGAAAGCTTTATATGGAGTTTGGTAAAAAGGACGTGAGCACAGGAAATATGATCAGAGGAGAGCTGAGTTGTGTTTGGGGAAATCCCATGAGCCCTAAGGCGTCACCGAGTTTCAGGTTGGGTAGCTGCAACATAGGGAAGACAGTTGACAAGAAGACTCTCTGAACAAAGTCCGGAAGAATCCTTAAAGCAGAATTTTGCTGTCATGCTAAATAGAACTGGAAATAGCCTATACAAGTTGGGTCTTTGAGTTAAACTTGAGATTTTTTTCTCATGTTATATTGAATAGCAGGGAATCATGCATGCAGAGGACAAAATGGGCAAGTGGTTTGTCAATGATGGATGGGGGAAGGGGAACGCTTCAGGGACCTGGAAGCAGGTTAAAAAAAAACACACACACACAAAACAAAAACCTGAAGACCCTTCAAGGAAGTGGGAAGAATTCCTCCACCTGTTTCCTGAGCTGGAGACAGGTCCAGAAGTTTAGGTGTCCTGGCCTACTGGAGGTCAGTCACATGACCACCTCTCACCAATCGCTCCTTCTGTGTGAACAAAAGCCCCATGGCAACCAGAAATTTCAAGAGACAAGAGGCAGAGATACCTATGCAGAGCGATAGGCCTGTCCACGCTGCAGATAGGTTTTCTTTTTGGTCAGAAGATCTTTATAGCTAGCTCAGACATGTCGGTGTCCCCATGCTCATGTGTTGGCCTTCCCTGGGATCGGGGGTGGTCTCGTGCTGTTCTTACACAGAATTTCACAGAATAGTCCTTGGCAAGGCAGGCAGATAGGGAACAGATCATATATTGAAGTCCCAGCCCCCAGAATGTGACTATATTTGGAGATGGGGGCTTTAAAGGAGTATTTCAGGTTAAAATGAGGTCATATGGGTGGGCCTTACTCCAATAGGATCAGTGGCCTTATAAGAGGAGGAGATTAGGACACAGACACACACAGGGAAGATCATGTGAGGACATAGGGAGAAGACGGCCTTTTGCAAGCCAAGGAGAGAAGTCTCAGGAGAAACTAACCCTTCTGGCTCTTTGACCTTGGACTTCCAGCCTTCACAACTGTGAAGAAAGAAATTTCAACAGAAATTTCAAACATGTAAGCCACCCAGTCTGTGGTACTTTGTTATGGCTATTCGAGAAGACCAATACACAATCTATCGTGAGCATAGTCTTAAAGGACCCCTGAGTGTGGTCATAGTGGAGGGACTGGGCCTCTCCCATTTACTCTGTCCCTGGAGGGCTAAACCTGGTGTCTGGCCTACAAGATGCTCAATTGGCTTAATTCCCAAGTGAATGACTTGGGAAAATCCTTTGGGATTGAAACTTTCCAGGTGGTCTCACTCAGCTACTAGAGAGTCTTACTAGGGTGGCTGCCAAGAATCTTGCTCTGTCCCAATAGGCCATTAATGTACAACAATAGTAACCTGTCATGGACAATAAGACTCTGGGCTGGGGTCAGGGTGGGGGCGTCACAAACACTTTTTATTTTGTTCCCTTCAGCCCTCGGCACAATTGCATTGGGTGGGGCCATGCTTCATGAGTATTTATTTTCATGGAGGTAACTGTGACATTGATCCATGGGCTGGTACCACAAAACCCATGTTTAGCAATACTGGTGCCATGCAAATGTTTCCCTTATGTATTCATTGCTCCAGGGCTGATCCCATTTTATTCCTCCTCACTTCCGTCAATGGGATCCCCATTCTCCCATGTCTCAGACTCAAGCCCTTGGACTCACAGTTGATTCTTTCTCATACTTGAATCCCTAAGTCCAGTCAATAACAACCATCCCTTCCATTCTGCCTTTCATTCTCTCTCTCCCTCTAGGCCCAGTGTTATGGCAATCTAGCCCATGCCTCACGACACGGGGAATCCTCGGTGGTCTTTCTGCCCCCGACCTTGATTCTACTGCATGATATATTCTGCTGCCAGACTCACCCTTGTCAAGCCTCAACAACTCTTTCTAGGGGCCTGGGAGAGATAGTAAAGAAGGTTACTCTCAGCCACTTTATGCCTCGGAGCAATGACGAAGAAGTTTGTAGGAGAGTGGGAGGCCAGTAAAATTGCTGGAAATATGTGCTACCCTAATCTACAACCATTGCCGTGAGGCCCTCTGGGATCTGAAACCGCATTTCCAGCTGCTACTACATCAAATACACACAACCAGATTCACCTTAGGTTGTTGGACACAAGAACTCGGCTTTTGCAACATACCAGAGTTCATATGTAAACTATTAATTACACCATCTTTCCCGTTTGTTTATTTTTGCAAGAATTGTTATAAGATGGGGCAGGGTTGGGGTGGGGGGGTGACATGTGGAGACCAGGGGGACGTGGGGAGAGAAGACTGCTCCCGGGAACACAGAGTAATCGCCAAGAACTATAATTCTAACCTTCGCCCTACATGGTTCAGTGGTTTGTGGGCTGGAAGAAGGAAAGTGACATCTGTGATTTAGTCCATATGAAATGCTTGACCTCCCCAGCTTCATGCTTCAACAGGCTCAGTGTGGGGCTGAGGCCAGCAAGCAGAGCAGGAAGTGCGGAGCAGGGGAATGTTGACAGAAGAAACATTCGTATGTTCTCTGGATGCTAATTACAAAAAGCCTACCCTCCTACAGACTGTTTTGTGATAGATTTTCTGCTTATGTAAATTTTTAAAACAAATTAATCCATTTGGTATGGTTAGCCATGGAAGGATGATTTCCTGAACCACCCTGGCAGAATGCAAACACTTCCTCTCTCTTGGATTTCTCCTGAGACCATGTCCACCCATGCGTCATAGGAGTTTCCGTAACTGAGAGCCCCATAAGGGTCGGCGGTGGACCCCAGCCCTGTGCCTAGGACCTCCATGCCTAACACACGAAGGTTACTTGGAGCTCATAAAGGTCTTGTGAAAAATAGAAATTGATATTCTTGTTTGTTGTTACAAGTCTAGGCAGAGGCTGTCTCAACGTGTCCACCAAAACCCACGCACCCTGGGTTTATTCCCTCTCTTTGCCTCCCCGGGTCCTACCACAGTGGAGCCTTAAAGACCCCATCCCTGCAGATACCCACTGCCTTTGAATCCCAAGGGTTGAAACTCTGAGGAAGAAAACAGAAAGATACCCTCCAAGAGGAACCAGCGTGGCTCATGCTTCAAGAAGGATACAGAGCTCCTCTTGCTCAGGATTAATTCCATTTTCTCGTCTGGCAGATGGAAACGTATTCTGGCTGATGGCTAGCATCAGGTCTGTGAATTTAATATACTGCTCTCTTAAGCACTATTAACCTATCCGTGCTAACAAACATGAATATTTCTTTATCCAATTCATTGATTACTTACCCTAATTGACTGTGATCGACACACACCCTGTGTATGTCGGTGACAGTGTTATGCTGACAAACTGTCTCTTCCGAAAAAAAAGAAGAAGAAGAGAAAGTCCTGATCTGTAGTGTTTGCAGATTTTCACCATGTACACAGCACCACCAAGGCCAGTTTCAAGGAATGATCCTGATACTACTAAAGCCCGGAACAGGGACCTGAAAAGACATACATACACTTGACTCTCCAGAGTCAGATAACACTGGCTCCAGTTCACCCACCACCAGTTGGGTCTAAGCTAACAAATGTCAAGATTGGCCGAAGTAAAAGTTTAAATTTCTTTACGACACTTTTGTGTTTTCTTCTTTCCTCAGGACACACAAAAGTCTGCGACAGGTGGGTATAGGCTGACAATAAGTCACACATATTTTGAAACCAAACTTCCATATGCTGGAGAATAAGAGGTGAACATACTAAAACCAGGTTGGGGGCCAGTCATTTGGCTCTTCACTTGCAGGTCAGAGAATAATGGAAGGAGCCAGATCATGAAGTTGTCTTATCACTTGAAGCGAGTTGCCCTCTACGCTGATGTAGGAGGTGTATTTCCAACTCTTACTGAGCTATGTTCCAGGAACCCAGCTGAACCCACTGGCCATGATAGGCATTCAAGAAATGTTCATCAAATATGAATGTATTCTAAAACAGGCTCTTGAATTCTAACCAGCGGGACACTCTATGGTTTCTGTTCTGATCAAAGTCAAGCAGACCCAGTAGGCTGTTGGCCAACTGAGTCGGGAAAGCAAAGTAATGAGTAATACATCAACAGGCAAAATAAGCCCTGTTCTCTCTCAGGATGGCTGGACTCATTCTGCTGATGCTCTAGGGTTAGGCCGAGTTTACCAACAGCAGGATTTCTTGGAAGTCTATAAATGCACTTTCGTTAGGGAAGGTAACTCCAGTCATTAAAAACCGCATTCAGAAAAACATCATCTCTCCTGACAAGTAGTGGTCCCTGGGCACCTGCCTAGGATGAAAACTGTACAAATAGCCCATACCACTGGTACAACTCAGTTCTCTCACCTTTCAAACACAAACACCAAGGCCTGCTTTCCTAGCCATTTGTGCAGAGTAAATGAAATAATGTTTGCCGAGCCCCTAGCTAGCACTGTGCCTGGATCATAGTAAATGTTCAGTAAATAGTAGATGGGGTCATGAGAACTAAATTCTCTTAAGCCTCCACATTCTTTTTTGTTTCATATATATACCTTCTCATTTTCCCGAATTGACTCCATTCCAGTAAAAACACATCTCTAAAGTCTACCAAAAGTGTGGTTCTACCTCCCCGTCCGAGGTGTCTGGGAATTGTCATGTAGTGTGATTCCCAGCAGCTCAAGCCATGGGTGATAAGTAAGTATCCACCTTCACTGGTCGAAGATGTTGAAGGGTCGCAATTACAGTAGTTCTCCTTTTAAGGCTGTAGTAGACGGAATAATGAATGACCCCTTAAAGACGCCCCATCCTAATCCCTAGAACCGAAGCCTAGATTGTCTTATATGGCTAAAGGGACTTTGCAGATATGATTCAGTTAAGGATCTTTAGTTTGGTAGATTATCTTCAATTATCTGGTGAGGCCCAATGTAATCACCACGGTCTTCCTGAGAGGGAGACCGGACGGTCTGTATCTTGAGAGACGTGATGATGAAGCAGAGGTCAGAGGGTGCAGCTGTGAGCCCAGGAATGCTGGAAGCCTCTAGAAGTGGAAAGAGGCCGGGAGTGGTTCTCCTCTAGCACCTCCAGGAGGAGCCATCCCTGTGATACTTTGACTTCAGCCTGGTGAGACAGATTTTAGGCTTTGGACCCTGAGAATCAGGAGATAACACATTGTTGTAAGCCACTAAATCGGTGGCAATTCATGACAGCAGCATCAGAATTCTGTACACAGACAAACAATGAAGCATGAGTCCCACAAAGCGGGGGAGGGGAGGCAATTCTCACTCTGCAAACCCCACAGGCGAGAGGAAAGGGTACAGTCTCCTTGGCTTACGACTATGTCACTTCATCAGATGAGATCTCTTCAATGCAGGCAAGTACAGGTCACCGAGGGGACCCCAGACCTTGCAGGACCACAATTTAAATCAGGGAATATCAAAAGAAGAAGGCAAGCAGGTGGGTGTTTAGTGTGTAAAAAAAGTTGTGAGCCATTGGCATTGTTGAACTCAGGTGTTGTGTGTATATATAGGTGTGTGTGTGTGTGTGTGTGTGTGTGTATTTTACTTTTAGAAAGTTTCAGAGTGATGACATTTAAATTTTTTTTTAATGCGTATTTATTTCTGAGACAGAGAGAGACAGAGCACGAGTGGGGGAGGGGCCTAGAGAGGGAGACACAGAATCCGAAGCGGGCTCCAGACTCCGAGCTGTCAGCACAGAGCCTGACGCGTGGCTCGAACCCAAGAACCATGAGATCGTGACCTGAGCCGAGGGTGGACGCTCCACCAACTGAGCCACCCAGGCGCCCCAGGGTGATGACATTTAAGGGCATCAAGGAAGCCAAGTAAAGGAGTTTTCACATAAATATTAGAGAGGAACTGGAAAATGATGACTGCACCTGAATTATGACCTCGTCTTCCAAGAAGGAATGAAACGTCCAGCTTCGAGCATGCTGAGGCTGCTGCACAGCAACCTCAGAAACAACCCCGTCCCCTCAGCACCTCCTCCTGCAGCAATTCCCATGGCCTCCGGGTCTCAGCCGGCCCTGCCCACTGTGTGCAAGCCACATTTGGGAACTCCAGAAAGACCTGGGTCATTTGAACGTGCCCCTACGTGTGCCCTCGAGTCGGCAGAGAAACCTGAAGAAAGCAGAGAGTCAAGCAGAGGTTGCTGGCCATCTGGACTCCCATTTGGTTTACGGCGTCTGATTGTGCAGAAGGTTCCTTGCTCTCCTGCCCTCGGCAAAATACTTTTCAGAGCTGCTCCCAGAAAGACTTTTAGCACACTCTGTCTGGTATTAATTGTGCTATTTCAGAAAGCATATGGAAAAACGATCGTGGATGACTTTTTTATGTATGTGTGTGCATATACGTAGGAGATCTGTATCTCTACCTCTCTATCTCTACCTCCATCATCGCTCTCTCTCTCTCTAGCTCTCTCTCTCTCTATATATCTAGGCGAAGTTCTGATTGTACCCATCAAGCTTCCTGAATTAAGTCTTCTTACAACCAAACTAAGCAGATGGTTCGTCTGTCTCATGGGTGTACAGGATGGTATGCCTCTATTGAAGGTGTTCCAGCACGGGGCTTGGAAAACTGAAACGTGCAAATGAATTACCCCGGGGTTCCTGTTAAGATGCAGGGTCGCATTTGCTACGTCCAGGGTGGGGCTGAATGCTGAACTTTTAGCCAGTGCCCCGTGGATGCCGATGCATGATGTCTGTGGCCCCAAGTGGGGGTTGCCGGGGACCAGACCATTGTCAGGCAAGGTACCAAGTCATAGGCTCTAACTTAGGAAGCAGAACCTAGAGGCCCTCCAAGTTGGTGCACCTCAAACCAGCAAGTCAGAAGCTTCCCAAAGCCTGGCCCAAGGTCTGCCCAAGAGCAGACATTGGACTTCAAAACTAGATGGGATAACTGGTGGGCAAGGACCCATGGCCCCTGAGGCTGAAGGCTGATCTCAACCCCAGGACACCTCAGAGGTGCTACCCCAGGCACAAGCTGTCCACGTTCACACATCAGCTCTCCACGTCTTCACCATAAATGGAGAGGTTTCCCCCCCCGGGAGTCCCTAGGGACCTACCCCGCGGTGTGGTCACTGCTCTTATCGCTGACATTACAGTAAGTGCTGTGATGCCAACGAACTGGAATGTTTTTTCCAAACACCAGGATGTCCCATTCTTTGTGAATACCCTTCAGCAAGAACTTCTGGTATTTTGAAACTGACACACTTATTTTAAAAATTAAATACTGGGTGATCAGCCAGAACTGGAGGGAATTTCCCACCCTGAGTTGTGCATGCCAAAACTAACCAAACCACTTGGTTGTGTTTTCCTTTTTTACTGAGGGCATGCAAACAATACAAGCAGCGTAGTTTATGCTGGAGATACGGTCTCACCCCGCGCCAAGACAAAAGATCAAAACAGGCTTTGTTCTAGGACTCTCTGTTCTGTGGCCAGAGAGCGCATGAAGGATTTCGACTTGCAAGTACTTGGAGGGCAAATCGGGTGCCTTCAGGCCCCCAGCAGACTTGTCACTGTAATCATGACATTAATGAGGACTTGGCTGCCTCATCATGTCTGCGCCATGCCGTAAGAGGCATTGCCCATGGTGGGGGATTCCCTTCTTGCTGAGATGACAGGGGACAAATCTCTGCCTCCATATGCCTCTGGGCTTCTTACCAGTCCCTCGGGGCCATTCAGCGATTCTGATGCACAGCATCAGATTTTTTAACAAATCTCAGAAATCATGAAGTGCAGTGTCTTCTATTTGCGGAGGAGAAACATAGGACCAGGAAGAATCAAGTCCCCAAGGTCATCCAGCCAGTCTGTGGCAAAGCCAGGGCCAGGATTCTATCTTCTGACCCCCAAACCCATGCTGGGTCCACTACTGTCAGATGATGGCTGACACCATTGTGACCAAAGGGCCCCCATCTCACACACGAAACATAGCATTCCAAAACCCCGCTTCAAAGTCAAAGCCACCCGCAGTGCAGAGACACCATCCTGAGAGTCACTTCCTGAGAATATGAATATCTAAACGGCATCTGAATGTCTGATTATCAGATCAACAGCCAAAACACCTCACTCGGTTTAAGAACTGACTTACTGTCTGACATCGAGTGTGTATGCGAATGATCCAGTATTTCCTGGGTCGTATTTTCCTAATACATAAAACAGTGTTAACGGTAGGTCCGCCCTTGCTTCCCAAGGTTATCAGGAAAGTCACAAGGTGGGGTGGGGGGGTGGCAGGGTTATTCTAACAGTCACCGCCTATGTGGGTTTGATGCCCACGCACCTGGGTTGATTCTTGCTAATCAATATTCACATCTTTACCAAAAAGAGGCAAAGACTTCCCGCTCGTAACTCTGCGGAGGATTAAAATGAGACAGACGTAACATGAAATGTGGGACATAGTGCCTGGCGCACAGCAAGCATTCAAGGTCCAGACCTGCCTTCCTCCCTCATCATTTCCCTTGTGTGTCTGGTTTCCCCCTACCTGGACTTCAACGTCCCACGGTTCGGTTCCGTAAAGTGAAAGGTTGACGTACCAGGGCCACGGGATAAATACTTCTGGTTCATTTCCAAAGCAGAAGAGATGGTGATGTTGGTCCTCCAAGGAGATTTCCTTGCCTGCGGGAAAACAAGAGAGGAGTTAACCTGTGGAGCACTTGCCATGCGCCGAGCGCTGTGCACGTGTAGTCACAGGTAACCCTGGTGGCATCTTGCTAAAGCACACGCTATCGTGAGGCTCACTGTGCCCTTTCCAAAACCCTAGCAAGGGACTAGGTGTGTGTCGTAGTTGTGTCACGAAATTTTTTTCCGACTGTGTGTCTTCGTTTGCTAGGGCTGCCGGCACTAAGTACCACAGACCGGGGAGGCGTGAACAACGGAAATTTCTTCCCTCACAGTTCATGGGGCGCGGGGTCCACCATCAAGGTGGCAGGCAGTAAGCTTGAGACCCCTCTCCTCGGCTTGCAGAGGGGGCCGCCTTGCTGTGTTGTCACATTCACTGTGTCCAGTCTGAGTTGTCTGTGCCCTAATCTCTTCTTCTTTAAGGGCACCATTCCTATTGGATGGGGGCCCATCGTAATGGCCTCGTTTTAGCTTAATTCCCTCTTTAAAGTCTGTAACTCCAAATAATCACATTCTGAGGTATGTATCAATTTTGGGTGGGCACAGTGCAGCCCATAACAGCGTGATTGGCATCATACATGGGTGTCTCCTCCTAAACAATTCTGAAATCCGCGGGCGTACAAATGACCGACAAAGGTGGGGGGGGGGCAGGGGAAGGGCAGGAGACATAGTTTTGTGCCTAGATAGATGCACAGATTTCTTTTCCAACCCTTTTCTGGGACCTCTTCTGCCCCTTGAATGATTTTACTATTTCGCCATTCCCTATACCATCCGCCGCCTTCAATGAGCACTTTGTGCTGTGTGTCCCTACACAGAATCACCACGTACTCAATCCATAGGTTACCCTCTGCTCAGGGACACTTGGGTCAGAGATGAACGATGGCTGAATCCAGTCCTGAATCCACTTGCCAAGGCAAGGGGCACGGGACTGCATCTTCCAGAGAATGGGATGTCTTTTTCTTGATGCAAAAAAAAAAGCACATCTTTCTACTTGGTCTTCCCAGGCGAGTACTGTCTTGAATTTGGCCAAAGTCTCCATCTGGGCCCACGTGGCCCTGCCCCTGGCCCCGCCTCGCCCACCTCCTCCCCAGCCCTCCGAGATCTGGCTTTTTTCTGGAGCTGCCCGCTCTCAGTCCCCCTTTCAGCCACCCAGTCTGGTGGCTTGCCCTCAGGCTCTGTTCCACATCATGGGATATGGCACACACCATCCAGGCTTCGACACACTTGACCTTCTGATTCCACAGCATCTCCCTCCTGGCTCCTCTCTTACCTCTGAGATGTGTTCACTGACCTCTCCGCCCTTCTCTCCTGACTTCTTCTTGGAGATCCCAGGCACACTCCCTTCTGAGACACCTCAATGCCATAGGAAACTTACAGACAGATGTGTATCTATGGCCTTTCTTCCCTTCTGAATCAGACTATTTGGGGAATAAACAGCCTACTTAAAGTAAGTAGCCATCCACTCTTCAAACCCCACAGATCTACTATTCAACACCTTATCTTCCCAGACAGAAAGGCACCTATGCTCTGGCTCCATTCATCACATTCCCGTTTCTTTCCAGCGTAGAACCTCTCTCATCCATAAAATGTTCCCTGAACCGTCCCCCCACCCCTGCTTCTGAAACAATGGCCTGCATCACTTCTTTAACATCCATCATTTGTGGCTCCAGACTGGAATTTATTCCGTCTGTGGGTATGGAGTGAGACAGAGAAAAACAGAAAGGAAATAAGTGGGATGCAAGGGACAGAGATGGGAGGGGAATGTTCCATCTCTGTAAATACATCCTTGAGGGCAGAATCCTCTGCCTTGCATCTTTGGGTGTTCAATAGCACCTAAAGCAGTTACTCACAGAGAGAAATTTGCGTACGTTTACTCTCAGGAAGGTAAAGCTGGGTTGAGAACGGCAGTGGGGGTAAAGTCTACGCAAATTTTGACTACAGGGGCTGGAGTTCAATTTCCTGTCTCTATTTCCCAATACCTCCAAAGTCCAACTACTTCTCCTGCTACTCCCAAATATACCAATGCAAAATTTTAAGTCGACTCTAAACTGTATATTGCTAAATTCTTCTGATTCACCACCACCTCCTTCTATTATTTATAATCTCCATAAGGGAAAAGATTACCAGCATCTCCCAGAAGCAAACACACAGGAACTTTAATCCTCTGTCCCTGGCTACAAAGAAGGGCTATTCTCCTTTGGGGTCTCTCTTCCTCAGCCGCGCTTCCCTCCAAGTTCCACGAATTTCTCTCCTATCTTTCTTCTTTCAGACCTGTAGCACAGATAAACCATGTTTCTTGTTCACATCACAGTGCTGAGAACTAAGGGCTTTCCAAGGCATTTCTGTTCCACATGGAGACTGAAAACTGGAGGGGAGCTATTGGAAGGAGCTGATGTCATGGGTGAAGTGAACAGACATCGGTCCTGACGTCCTTCGTTCCCTTGCATAGGCCCAGCTTTTTATCTGGTGTTTTTTGCCTTCTGCCTGCAGGAGTTCCTTGACCACGTCTTATGGCGCGGGTCTACCAGTGATGAACTCTTTCAACTTTATATGTCCAACACAGTGTCTATATTACCTTTGTTTTTGAAGGTTATTTTTGCTGGTAGAGAATTCCAGGTCAACAGTTACTTGTTTCTTTGCTAGTTTGTTCCTTCAGAACTTTAACGTGAGGCTCCATTGTCTTCTAACTTGCACTGTTTCCAAAGGGAAGTCTTCTAAGATTCTTACCTTTGTTCTTCTGTATATAATGTGTATGTTTTTCCTTTGGTTAATCCTAAGCTTTTTCCCTTTACCAAGATTTTTTTTAATCTAATCTAAATTTTCAAAATTTTCATGGATTGTGCTCGCTTCAGCAGCACATATACTAAAATTTTTCATGGACTTCATCCCTACCGCGAGTAGAATTTGATTATGATGTGCCTTAGAGTCTTTTCTGTTTCCATTTTTTTCTGCTTGATTTCTGTTGAGTTTCTTGGCCCTGGGAGTTGACAGTTTTCTACAATTTGTATGAAATTTTCTGTCACTTTTTATCCCCTCTTTCAACTTCAATTCCACATGCACGAAGCCACTAGTGGTTGTCCCAGGGCCCACTGATTTTCCGTTGATGTTTGTTCATCTTTTCTTTCCCTCTGTGTGTTCCATATGTTTCCTTTTTTTAAAGTTTATTTATTTATTTGTAGAGAGAGAGTGAGTGTGTGAGCTGGGAGGGGCAAAGAGAGAGAGAGAAGGAGAGACAGAATCTCAAGCATGCTTTATTCTCTCAGCACAGAGCCTGATGCGGGGGTTTGATCTCACGAACCGTGAGATCATAACCTGAGTGGAAATCAACAGTCAGATGCTTAACCAACTGAGCCACCCAGGTGCCCCTGCTCTCGCGTGTTCCATTTTGAGGTTATCTACTGCTGAGTCCCTAGGTTCACTAATATTTTCCTTCACTGTGTCTAGTCTGCTATTAAAGCCATCCAGTGTAATCGTGTCTCAGACATGGAATGTTCATACCTAACTAGGTGACTCACATTTTTAAAAATATTTTTTAATGTTTATTTATTCTTGAGGGAGAGAGAGACAGAGTGCAAGTCGGGGAGGAACAGAGAGAGAGGGAGACACAGACTCCGAAGCAGGTTCCAGGCTCCGAGATGTCAGCACAGAACCCGACGCGGGGCTCGAACTCACGAACCGCGAGATCATGACCTGAGCCGAAGTCAGGTGCTTAACCAATTGAGCCGCCCAGGGGCCCCTCGTCTTTTTTATTTTAAACTAAATGTTGCATTTTTCCTTCCATACGTTCATAACTTCTTCTATCTTCTTAAATTTAAGGAATGCATTTCGAATGGGAGTTTTAATATCTCCTCCACCTCTTACTTGGTGTGCCACCCTTGCAAGGCCTGCTACTCTTTACCCAGGCAATTTTTCAGGACTGTTTTGAAGCTGGTCACTTGAGAAATGAGGCAACACCTCTTCCTGACCAAGGCACGAGATATCTTACTGTTTGTAGTGGATCCCCTACGTTCTGTGTCGCTTACCATACAAACCCCCCAAGTGGCATCCATCTGGGCCACGTTGCGTTTCCTTGGCGAGAGGTGGCCTATGTTGTTTGCGACACCATGGATGATAGGGTCCTTTTTCTCTGAGCCGAGAGTCTCGTAGCTTCTGCCAGCATCCAGGAGACACTAACAAACTAATTTGTCAGCTTGTATATATGGTAAAAATCAAACCCCAGGCCCAGCAGAATGCAACGGTGAAAAGTGAATAAAGAAGTAAGACGTGGGGGCACCTGGGTGACTCAGTTGGTCAAGTGTCCGACTTCAGCCCAGGTCATGATCTTGTTATTCATGAGTTTGAGTCCTACCTCGGGCGCTGTGCTGACAGCTCACAGTCTGGAGCCTGCTTCGGATTCTGGGTCTCCCTCTTTCTCTGCTCCTTCCCACTCGCCCTTTGTCTCTCTCTCTCTCTCTCTCTCTCCATGTCTCAAAATAAATAAATATTTTTAAAAGAGTAAAAAGTGGTCTGGTCTTTTAAAAATGTCAAATGAAGCTCAGGCAAGTGAATGCACATGTACTCTCACACTTTGTTCACTTAATATGAACTTTTAAAACCAAATTGATTCAGAAAAAATGGACTCCTCCTCTCAACGGCATTGGCTCAACCGCTATCTTTTTACCAACATTACATTTCACAAGTGCTCATGTGCATTCACCAAAAGCAAAGCATGAGGATTTGCTGTGTACCTGGCCATCCACGCGTATTTCCTGTTGACTCTCTGTATAAGCGATTTCCTGCCCCCAGCTAAGTTCCTCAATTGCCACTGCATTCCACAAATCCCCCCATTAGTGCCCCAGGCCAGGAAGGCAGCTGTATGGTTGACGTGGGACACACTGAGCCAGAGAAGCTGGAGAGGGAAAAAACAACAACAACAAAAAATGGAAACAGACACTGATGCCTGAAAAGGCAGAAAACAAAGACAGAAAATGAAGCAGATGAAGACGAGAAGACACAAGATGGAGAAAATGAAAAAAAAAAAATCAGTGGGACAGAGCAAGAAAGTGAAGTCAGGGAGGATACTGAATCGGAAGAAAGGCGAGCAAAGAGCACCAGGAACTCACTAGAATGCGATCTCGGGAAGAAGACCGCAGAACGCGGCGTTTCTGGGCCACAACCACACAGCTGCTCCTGCCTCTGCTGCAACCAAACCAAACACCTGGCTGCTGCGGAGGAGAGGAAGGTCAAGTCCCCAGTCGCTCTCCTGCTTGAGACACAAATGAAGAAAGTGGGGGTCCAGCTTCGACATTTTGAGGAGCAGGAAACACATGGATAGAGAAAGAGTCTTCGGAAGGACAGAGGAGCAGGTGTTTACTGCGTGCCACAACTTGCACGTGGCATGGCAGGCATACCCCAAGTCGTGAGCTCGGCAGCCAAGGGATGGAACCCTCAACAGGGGCACCGGTGCTCAGCAGGACCTGGCCCGGCACCACTTGGAAGAGAAGGGCACCCTGGCATGATGTCCCATCAGCAGCCCCCTCCCTACCCTCTGATGCATCACCAGATGCCACCACTCATCCTCCCCGGCCAGGTCAGGTACCAGGTCCCATGATGCCTGGACAGCCCACGCCAAGCCCCTCAACTCCCATCACTGCAGGCATCTCGGCCCCTCCCGGGAGCGGCCCTACGCCTCCCGCATTCCCCCAGCTCCATGATACATCTCAGAAGCCCAGGTACCCCACATAGCATCAGATAGTGTGTGTCCTGACCTAGTTTGGGCCTGTAGTTCAGAAGCTTGTGGGGGACCCACCAGGACCGTCCCCCCCGTCAGCAGCTGCCTCCAGTGATGCTCTGTGGCCCCGGGAGAGTTGGTTAATCAGCAAGAAATCATTGCTCCCCTATTCCGTGTCCAGTGAGGCTGAGCACCATGAGAGTAAGAAAAGAGGACACAGAACTTGCCCAGGAATGAGCTTCTCATGTAAGTAAAGAAATAAAATTAAGAGAAATCCATTAAAATACAATGAAGGTTTCAAAACACCGTGAAATCAAACATAATTAAGTTCTGGGCGGGGGGTGGGGGGGAAGGTCAAAAGTAAATCAGCTTGGACCTGGACATACGTTGGGCCGGTATCAGTCATTTATGCCCCAGTGGGATTTTTCGGGGGGCTGGGCAGTATATCTCAGACCCCTGGGTAACTGGGGCATTGGGAAACCACAAGCCAGGCCAAAGTCATCAAAGACTAAATTCCTCATAAGGTCCGACACTGGCCTTTGGTGAGTGGCACAAAGGTAAGATTCTCTTTCCAGACCTCCTGATGGACTGCGGGCTCTCCTTAGCAAATCTGTGCTAGCTACACATGAACTCGCAACCTCCATTAGGATCCACTGTATTTCTCTACTGTCCTGAAAGTTTCATCTCATTCTTCACAGAAACACATATGATGCCATCATCTAAGACCCCTCTCTATAAGGACTCTTATGATTGTGTTTTTCTGAAGCTTCATCCAGGCAGAGCAAAAATTCATCATTGTTTTATTTTTGTCTTTTTTTCTCCACCGGTCTCACTAGTCATTTTAACAGGTATCTCTGATCTGTATAGGATCTTTTATTGCTTGACGAATGGCATAGATGCTGTTGGTACCCTTCCCATACCTGCAATACTCTGTGATGGTAGCCATGAGCAGAACCAGCCAGAAATTATATATAATTAATGGTCCCAAGAATAGCCTTCCTCTAAGGACAGGTGGAAAGTTGAAAGACAAATACCCCAGCTCCCTTGGTCTTCATCTGGGGAAACTGTGGGATACCACTTTCTCCAGGGGTTCCCAGCAGGATCGAATTCCAGTTCCCCACAAAGGAAACTAGTTTGATAGCATACGGTTAATTGCCTCCTCTCTCTCTCTCTCTCTCTCTCTCCCTCTTTCCACCCTCCTACACTTCCCTATTGGTGTTTTCAGGGATCATCTTCCAAATACATCACTTCCACTCAAATCTTTATCTCAGGGTGTCCTTCTGGGGGAATCTAAACAAAGACAATCCCTAAAACGAAACCCTAACTAAATGTGCTGTGAACACTATGATCAGGGTTGAATCTAACAACCACGTTAGGTGTTTCTACAAACTTTTATATTTATCATCAGCTACCTACTTGGTGGGGCCCAGAGCAAAATGAAAAAAAGATTAATGTTTATTTATTTAAGAGAGAGAGCGAGAGCGAGCATGCACATTGGGGGAGGGGGAGAAAAAGAAATAGAGAGAGAGAGAGAGAGAGAGAGAGAGAGAGAATCCCAAGCAGGCTCCAAGCTGTCAGTGCAGAGCCCAACATGGAGCTTGATCTCATGAACCATGGCTTCACGGACTGAGCTACTCAGATGCCCCAAAATGAAAACTGTTTAAAAGCAAGGGGGGGAAATATTGTTTAAGGTACTGTAATATAGAGCTTTTTCTTTTCTTCTGCAATCTCTCAACTTACCATGGTGTTTTTATTACTTGTTTATGTCACCGTAATAAAGAAAAATGAAAACTTTTCATTTTTAGCCTGAATTTCACCATTCTTCTTTATGTGTGCGATGCCAGTTTTAAATGCAAATGTAAGAGTGTGTAACTCATATGCAGGATCACTAGAATTACATAATTCATAATTTGTAGTTCATTTTGTTCTTCCCCAAACAGTGGAAATGCTACAAAAAAACTAACTCAACTGTCTCTATTTCTTTTCATGACATACACACATTTTCCCAACAGTCCAGACCTCTGGCTTACTGGTGAGTAAGAAAGAACTGAAAAGAAAAACAAGTATCACTTGCTCTGTCTTTCCAATTCCTTCTCTGCCTTCATCGTCAGCCCAAGTGTTGGCTAATACAGGGAAGAAACAACAGTAAGAAAGGACATGACATGGTTCTGTGCTCATTTGTGTTTCTTAGAAAACCACTGCCTTCTTCCTGCATTGAATAAGTTCTGTGCCCACT
Source organism: Herpailurus yagouaroundi (assembly GCF_014898765.1). Taxonomy (NCBI): domain Eukaryota; kingdom Metazoa; phylum Chordata; class Mammalia; order Carnivora; family Felidae; genus Herpailurus; species Herpailurus yagouaroundi. The sequence continues at coordinate 14,647,553 of NW_024412467.1, forward strand.
TGGAACGGTCGGTGCCCCTCCTCCTTTCCTGCTCCCAACTTAGTCATAGGCATGCTTACCTCCTATTTGTTTCAAGTCTTCCCTGGGTTCTGGCACATCATGAATCCTGTGAAATTCCATGATCATGGGGGAATCTCTAATGGCACAAATAAATAGGCAGTAAGAACAAGAACCAATGGGCATCCATATTGCATGTAACTACTCAGCCCACATGAATCCTCTGCCATCCGATTGGACTTCATTTACAAAACGCAAGTTCAAAGACAACATTATTAAGAATTTCAAGATGGTGGGGCATCTGGGTGGCCCAGTCGGTTGGACGTCCAACTCTTGACTTCAGCTCAGGTCATGATCCCTGGGTCCTGGGATTGAGCCCTATGTTAGAGTCTGTGCTGAGCGTAGAGCCTGCTTACGATTCTCTCTCTCTCTCTCTCTCTCTCTCTCTCTGTCCCTTCTCTCTCCTTCTGCCCCTTGCCCCAACTTGCATGCTATCTCTCTTTCTCTCTCAAATAAAAAAGAAATGACAAAATTAAAGAATGAAAAAAAAAATTTCGAGACGGTGACAGCAGAGTGCAAAAACAGAAGGTGTGGGTCCCTTCTGAGAGCAGAACCTGGACCCCGGCACCGGTCACCTGCCCATGACACCAGCACTCATCACCAGCCCGGAGAGTGGATGAGGCACACTGAACACCTGAAGTGGGCATCATAGTTCTGCATCACAACCAACGGATGACCCAACAGTTGACCAAGGGCAAGGCACAACTTTTTGGTCATCAGAGTCCTAATAGTTTTTGTCGTGTTCTAGCAGGTCTCATTTAAGACCTAGGATGAATTTAAAGAACCCGTCTCTCTCTTTGGGGCTCCCCTCACCCTCACTGGTCCCACTTGGAAAAGTGAAAAAAGCCTGGCAGCTTTAGAACATATTGGACAAGAGCAAAATGCTACCTAGATGCTAAGATAAGTTCCGTGGTTATCTTTCTCTGAAATGCTTACAATTTGCCGGCTTTCCACTGAGTAGTTTTCAAGCCTGAGCATACCCACGAGACACATTCGTATGCCCTTGGCTTTGTTTAAGCGCCCACATCCGCATGGCGGGGTCACTAAGGCAGCTGTGCCTGTGGACACGAAGCTTGTTGTGTTCTCTGACTTCCAGCTGTGTTCCCTGCACCTGTCTTTACCTTCTGTTCTGGACGTTGCTGGAATGTCTGCTAGTTTTCCGTATCAACCCTGTGGAGGAACAGAAACATGTTGCCTTTTCTGAACGAGACTTTGCGTGTGTGTGTGTGTGTGTGTGTGTGTGTAACTTCCTAGAAACCAGAACTGTTTTCTCCTGCCAGGCGCCACAGTGGGCCTTCCTGCGCGGGAGGTCATTTCAATAAGGACTCGAAGCTTAGTAAGTGGAGAAAAGAAGGTCGTTCTCAGACAGGATGTTGGGAAGACGCCCCGAGTGAGCCTTGCTGGGCAAGAGACGCCAACAGGACCAAGAATGTGGGCCAGTCCCCCAGGAAGTTATTCATGAGCCTGCGCTGGATGATAAACAGGCAACCAAAGCCTTTCTAAACAACAAAAGTCACAATGCTTCAAATTCCAGAAAATCCTTGAACAATGACTGGACATTCCTTATCTCTGATCTGCTTATTTGTGCACTAAATACTTTCAAAGAAACCAGAAAGTGGGGTTCTGACTTGGGGTGCAGAGCTGAATGAAGCGTACAAGGAGATGTGTGGCCAATCGCCCTGCTCCCCTGTTCCATCCCCCTTTACCGGGAGCACGAGTCTCCTGTTGCTGGGCCAGCCTCTCCCCTTCCTCCCCTCCCCCCCACCCACTCCCTGTTGCCTGGAGTTACCTTTGCCCCCAAAAGCCACCTTGGGCTGAAGGCCAGCATGAAGTTGCTTCAAGCTTGATCAGCAGAACAGGGTCAAAGGCAGCAGGTTGCCTCTGCTGTTCATGTTACCAAGAGATGTGAGCTGATCGTGTTTAGCAAGTTCTTCCGGAAGAAACAAAAAGACAATTTGGGCAACTAGAAATTTCATATATATGGGAATATATATCCACCTGATTTGAAAGAGGTATCAAAGCGCCTTGATGGTACATTTAAAAAAAATTTTTTTAATTAAGTTTATTTATTTTTGAGAGACAGAGAGAGACAGAGAACGAGCAGGGGAGGAACAGAGAGAGAGGGAGACACAGAATCCGAAGCAGGTTCCAGGCTCCGAGCCGTCAGCACAGACCCCGACTCGGGGCTCGAACTCACGAACTATGAGATCATGACCTGGGCCGAAGTCGGACGCTTAGCCGACAGAGCCACCCAGGAGCCCCGATGGTACATTTTTAAATTAAATTACAGCACATGTTATTATGTATATGTATATGCATATACATATATGTGTGTATATAATCATAAAATGATATTCTGAATATCGTTTTCTAAATAAATATAAATATCTGCAGAATATAAAATTTGATTCTGCAGACAAGTGGTATGTGTACCACTGACCGATACTTGTTTATTGGCCAGACCCCAATTCTTCATGACAGGGAACATCAATGCTCATTTGTCATTTGTTTTACAAGTTGAGTTCAAGTTGCACTTGAAAATGTCACTACATTTTTCTTTTCCTGAGCCCAAATGTCCATCAACAGGTGAATAGATAAAGGAGATATAGTATATATATATATATATATATATATATATATATATATAT
>NW_024412467.1:14650657-14710059 GCF_014898765.1 Herpailurus yagouaroundi
TGTGGAATTTAAGATACAAAACAGATGACCGTAAGGGAAGGGAAGCAAAAATAAGATAAAAACAGAGAGGGAGACAAACCATAAGAGACTCTTAAATACAGAGAACAAACTGAGGGTCACTGGAGGAGTGTTGGGTGGGGAGATGGGCTAAATGGGTGGGTGATGGGCGTTAAGGAGGACGCTTCTTGGGATGAGCACTGGGGTGTTACATGTACGTGATGAATCACTAAATTCTACTCCTGAAATCATTATCACACTATATATTAACTACCTCGGATTTATATTTTAAAAATAATAAAATGATAAAAATTTAAAAATTTTTTCCTTTCCCCACTCCCTCTGCCCACCAGATTCCCCTTTACCTACTCTAGTTTTGCTTCTGTTGTCTTTCTGTAACTTCTAATGTGCCACCCAATGTCTTTATGGTTTATTGTTAGCCATCTGTCTCCCACACTCCCCTCCCTCCCTTATAACGTGAGCTTTCACGGCAACAAGTTTTGTTGTTTTTCCATGCGTTTCAAGTGCACAGGCCAGTGACGGGCACATACTAGACATTCAAAATTAATTTATGAGTGAAGGAATACATGAATGAATGAACTGAATGAATGACTGACTGAGTGAATGAATGAATGAGTGAATGAATGAACTGAATGAATGAGTGAGTGAATGAATGAATGAGTGAGTGAATGAACTGGATGAATGAATGAATAAGTGAGTGAATGAATGAATGAGTGAATGAGTGATGAATGAATGAACTGAATGAATGAGTGAGTGAATGAATGAATGAATGAATGAGAGTGAATGATGGCATCTGTCTCACTTTCAAAATCCAACAGCTTCAGATACTTACCCGGCACCAGTGAAGACGACTGGTCAGTGTGGAAATACATGGAAGGTGGGGTTGGTACCGGATGGGGTGGGGGGGTTACTTTCTGGAGGATGGAGGGCTCAGCCACCCAGGCACTAATTAAGATTTGACAAAAGAGGTGTCGGTAGAGCAAACGGGCAGATTTTACGAGGGCAGGGGGAAGAGCTTAGATGACAGGTGTTTAAAACTAAAGCCATTTTTCCTGGGATGGGCACCCATCCTGGCATTCAGCCCTGGCACACTGATGAGGAGGTACAGGGCTTGAATCTCTAGCTGCGGGCTTCTGTTGGGAAACCCTAGGGCAAGCCCAGAGACCCCCTAGGAGGCATAATGGCCTCATTATTATGTTAACCAGAAGGCTGAGGTTTCTGAAAAGGGCACCTCCCTTTCCTGGGTTTGTTTCACCCAATTCCCTGCACTCAGCTGAGCGCCCTCGGGCACTGTCTCTGGAGGGCAGGCGACCCACTGGATCTTAAACCAGCTTGTGGCCTCTGGACAAAATGTCCTCGAATTAAAGGAAGGTAAAGGGAAGGGGGAGGGGAGGACGCTGAACGTGGGTGCAGAGTTGGTTGACTCAAAGGTTAACCACCCACTGACACAGAGGAGAAATAACCTTTCTGGAGCCCAGTTTTCACTAGCTGCTTGAGCTGCAAAGGAATAGAGAGATTGCACGGAGTCAGAGCTGAAGACAGCCTTGATTGGGTTCACTGGATTCTAGCTTGCCAAAACAAGCTTGCCAAAAACAAACAAACAAACAAACAAACAAACAAACAAACAAACTGAAGAGGCTGGGGGTGAGCAGCAGCTTTTATAGAGTCTTAAATGTAAAACCAACCTGCCACGTATTGTGTTAGAAACATGCACGCCTTGGTAGTTCTGTTGCCATCTCTGTTTGAATGGTCAGCATGGCCCATTTCGAAGACCTGCCCCAGTCCTCACCTGCCCCAGCCCCACTGCATTTTTCCAGAAAAACCCTGTGCCCCGGGTCCAGCGCGCCCTGCTCAGAGCGAAACTTGAAGAACTCAAAGGCAATGACGTCTCTCCTCTCCCTCCTCTGGCTATCTAGCTGGCCACGGATTCTCAAGTTTGGCTTTCACTTGAGCTGACCCGGGTCTTGTTTTCCTGGGACTTTCAGATTTTTTTTTTTTTTTTTTTTTTTTTTTTTGCAGGTGGTTCCCCAGGAAGCCCTCCAGTGTTTCCCCAGTCGTGATAGCTTTCTATTCTATGTTCAGCCTCTGCACCGATAACCCTTTTGTTCTCTCTGGAGCCCCCATGCTGACAGGGCGTCCTTCCTCCTTTATAATCTGTCTGTCTTTCTGTATATTTATCTCTGCAGGAATGTAACTCCAAAGAAAGAAAAGTCAGCTCCAGGTTTATTCCCTGCAGCTCAGCTGGCTGTTTATGTCTCTACAAAGTATTCACCCCAGAAAGGAATGTGTACAGCTGGAGGCATCGCAGAAAACAACACACCCCAATGTCAGGTAACTGAGTCAGGTACACCGGGAACTCAAAACAGATCTATTTTTCCCTTTGTATGAGGACAAATGGAACCGTGAGTGCCCAAACTCCAGTGGGAGAAAGCGGCTGCGGGGGGAGAGGGGGTGTTGGGAGAAACAAAACAAGTGTGTTAGGATCTGTTTTTTTTCTTTTTTTTTCCTTTCCCAGGGCTCCTGCACCCCGCCCTCAGGGCAGCCAGGCCAAGAACAGGAGTTGATTCTTGACGGGAAAGCTCCAAATGAGACCCGACCTTGAAGGTTCTGCCCTGGAGCGCTGGAGGCTGGGGCGGGGAGGGGGGGGAGGGGGGGAGGGGGTTGTGTGAGTCCTATCTGTGGCTTTGGATGAGTCCTTTGTAGTTATGTTACCTATTCCCAATTCCTAAAATAAAGGTGATTAAGAGATTATTCAAAAAGGAAGCTTCTGGAAGCTGATAAAAATTGACTGCTATAAGCTTAGAGGCAGAGTGGGTCTTTATGCTACTTTATTCTTCCACAGAACCTTTTAAATAGGCATGGTAAGATTTTAAAAGGCAAGGTCTAGGGAGTGTAATAGGCGAAAACGCTCAGACACCCTCCTGCTCTGAGCCATTTTCTAACCCTGACACCTGTCAAATGAAGCAATGCAGCTCGGATTCTGAGCCACCCATTTTCTCCCTTCCCATTTCCCCTTTCCCGCTCTTTCTCGCTGTCCTGGCTGGCCTAAGTCGTCCTGGTCACCTTGCTTTTCTCAGGGCTTACATTCCTCGCTGCAGACGGAAGCTCTCTGGAGGCTACTGTCGAGGGTCAGCCTTGGCCTCTCCGTGGCGACACCGTCCGCTAGGTGTGCCCGCAGCCCTCACCTGGACCCACGCTGCTGGGGCAGCCCCCACGGACACGGCCCTGACCTGAGCCAGTGTTGTGGCCGGACTGGCTCTCGTGGTCCCTGTTACGATTACAAGACGCACCTCAGCAATGGCCGTCGAGGAACTTTGAAACGAAAAAAGTTTAGGACACACACATCCTAGAGGGTACAGAGCATGCCCAAGACCACGGAGTGAGATCATGGGGGGGGGGGTGAAGGAGGGAGGGAGAGAGAGAGAGAGCAAGCCCAGAACTGGGGTTTTGCTTTATTGGGGTCAAAAGTGGGGTGCCTAGGGTTTCTCGGGTTCACCCTTTATTGGCGAGTTTAAAATAAGAGCAGAAATCAAAGCACGGGAAGGGAAAAGCGGGGTCACTCAGTCCGTTATCTTTGGCACTCGGGGCTTTCTAAATGGGGAATTCATGGGCGGGGTGGCCTGGTTCTTTATCTCGTTGTGTGGTGGGCAGTGCGTTTATCCGAGATGACCATCTTTGAAATGGAAGCCTCAGCAACCAAAAGCTTAGTGTCAGGGACTCAGACTAGAGCTACCCTGTGAGAAAGAGCTGAGCTCACCTCAACCCCAGTCCCCCACGACTGGGTGACCGTCCCGATGTGCCATCAACCAGCGCGGACAGCTTCCGCATACTTACGCGGACAGTCTGCCCACCCTCAGACGGTGTCCTACACGTTCCATGGCACTGTCCTACCACGATACGGTACAAGTCATTTGGCCACTGCCTCCGTTCATGAGGACAAATTCCTGATTATTCTGTTCCTTTTCTTTATCACTTCATGCTCTGCACTCCTGATTAGTTGGTAAAAGCTCTGACCCAGCCCTCCAGGGTAAGCCCTGGAGTGTCCCTTACCTTTACGTCTCTTAGACAACTCCCTGCCTGGATCGGGTAGCCAGAGTTTAAGACCTCAAGGTCCAGCCATGGACAAGCCACATGGCACTGTGGGTGAGCCATCACGCATGGCAACCTCCAGCCTTTGGATTCCAGCCAGATGCCTGTGCATCAACCTGAGTGAAGGCTTGCGAACGGGTCTTGATGAGAATGATCTCAGAAGAGAAACCGGATTCCCCATCGCCATTTTCTGTCTTGACAAAACAGCTTCTTGCCTCCCCCCACCCCTGGGGGTGCAGAAAGTCTGTCCCGGGAAGTGACTTCGGTGGCAGACAGACCCCAAGAAGCAACCCTCGGTGTCATTTCTAAGCCACAGTCCAGATCCAGGGTTCCGGTCAGCACTGGAAACACACATCCCTAGCGGTCTGGCTGTTGCCGCTGGAACTCACACAGGCAAACCTGGAGAAGTTCAATACTGCACGCGTGTTCAAATGAGTGCAGTGATGAAATCACCGGTGACTTCCACAGCCATAGCCCCGAAGCAGGTGAATTGGGTAACGTTTACCTTATGTCCATTACATGCACAGTTTGGCCCTTGCTAAAGGCAGCAAAAAACCCAACAGTTCCAGTGATGAGGATAGATATATACAAATAACTGTAATAAAGAACAGCATGTTTATGAATAATCATACGTTATTACAGACCCAAATAAAGTGTTGAGGGAGCACAAAGAAAAAGAAGACAGGACTTCCGTTGGCAGCAGAAAGTAGGAAGAGATGGGGGGGAAGGACTTCATTTCACCTGGGACCCACAGGGCAGGGTCTTAAAGGGATTCTTACTGAGTGAGCCAAATGAGTAGTCCTTCAGGGTAGCTGCTTCCCCTGGCTCATGGCTGCTGCCCCAGAGCCTGTTCTCTCTGAATGTATCGTGAGCTTGAGATATCCAGGAGAAAGGACTCCCAGGCAAAGACTGATATTCTAAATATCAAGTGACCAGTAAGGCACAGGCAATAACCAGTGGGAATGGACATACTGAGCAGGTGCGTGCCTGCCAACATCATTCCCACATGCAGGGTTGCAGCTGGTGGGGAAGACAGAAGCAAGATGTCAAAGAAGTGTGGGACTAGAGAAAGGTTTGGAGAAGAGCAGCCAAAGGAATATGACAGCAACTCCAATGCCTGGCAGGGTTTTTGTTTTGTTTTGTTTTTCTGGTGTGTGTGTGTTTGTGTGTGTGTTTTGATTTTGGTTTTGGTTTTTTTTTAAGGGAATCTTTGAATATGTTTTTTTAAAGTTTATTTATTTTGGGAGAGAGAGACCATACAAGTAAGAGAGGGCCAGAGAGAGAAAGAGAGAGAGAGAGAGAGAGAGAGAGAGAGAGAATCCCAAGCAGGCTCCACATTGACAGCACAGAGCCTGATCCAGGGCTGGAACCCACAAACCGTGAGATCATGACCTGAGCCGAAACCCAAAGTCAGATGCTTAACCGACTGAGCCACCCAGGTGCCCCTCTTTGAATTTGTTCTAATGGGTATGTCTTGTTTTTAACATTAAGTAATAAAGATATGAAAATAATCTACTAATATTAAGAGAATATTTCAAAATATCCAAAAGGGTTTCAAAAGGAGACTGTGGAACTACTTCATACCCATTAGGATGGCTACTATTTAAAAAAAGAGAAAGAGGGGTGCCTGGGTGGCTCAGTCTGTTAAGCGTCCAACTTCAGCTCAGGTCACGTTCTTACGATTCATGAGTTTGAGCTACGCATCGGGCTCTGTGCTGACAGCTCGGAGCCTGGAGCCTGCTTCAGATTGTGTCCCTGCCCCTCCCCTGCTCGTGCTCAATCTCTCTCTGTCTCTCTGTCTCTCTGTCTCTCTCTCTCTCTCTCTCTTAAAAATAAACACTAAGAATTTTTTTATAAAAAGAAAGAAAATAACAAATGTTGACCAGGATGTGGAGACATTGGAATCCCAGTGCACCTTTGTTAGGAATGTAAAATGATACAGTTACTTGAAGAGCAATATGGCAGCTCCTCAAAAAAATTCAAAATAGAATTACCCTATGAGTCAGCAGCTCCACTTCCGGGTATATACCAAAAAGAATTGAGAGCAGGGACGAGAACAGATGTTTGCACACCCGTGTTCATGGCGGCACTATTCACAATAGCCAAAGGGTGGAAACAACCCAAGGGTCTATCAGTGAATGCATGGGTAAACAAAACGCGGTCTATACAAACGATGGAATATTATTCGGTTTTATACAGGAGGGAAATTCTGACACCTGCCACAACATAGATGAACTCTGTCAACATTCATATTTGTAATATACGTATTCTTAAAAAGTTCATTGAAAAGGAGGGTATTGCAGACAGGGGGACTGGTTGTGCAAATCCTGGAGGGGAAAATCAGAGTGCGCGCCTAGTCCCGTCACGACACCCACGCGGCCTTGCCCGGGCCCCACACTGGACATGAACGGTGAGAAAGCTGAAATATTCCATTGAGTCAGATGGCGAAAGCGCATGACGTCAGAGTCAGGTAAGTTATTTTATGGTGATCTGACAGTTTTTGAGGAAGCGGGTGAAATGACTCACAACGAATTTCGGGGAAGTATCTGTCAACAGAAGTGTGTGGGGTCATTGAGTGAGGAAGAGACTGGAGGCCTCGGCACAGAAGAAAGGGCTAGAAGAACAGGGGACTCTTTCAGGGGAACGGCAGTTGGGGAAGGACAGGACAGATTTTGCAGAGGGGGAGCCCACGCAAAGGATGGGCCAATGAGAGCAGTCAGCTACAACGTTATGGAAGCTTGGGAGAAAGATACTGATGGGACTTTTCCTGAGATCAGCACGGAAGGGGCGGGAACCCCTGCTGCCTGAAGTGTCTGTCACAAGGGGACCGCGCATCAGGAGGAGATGTGAGCAGACAAGAACCGAGCAGAGGTGAAGAGCCTGCAGAAATGCCTGAGGCTCCATCACATGGGTCCTGCAGACTCTGCCCGAGCACTGTCCCCACCCTTCTGTGCTCCAGCTTGTCCAGAGCTTCCCCTCAAGGCTGCTTCCTTAGGGTAGGCCTTACCTCATCTTCCCCAGCCCCGCGGTGATTTAGATGGCCCTCCCAGGAGCTCTGTACCGAGATGCCCTGTACCTCTCACTGCCCTTGCCACGTGTCACCGTAATTGCTCCTTCGATGTCCCGGTACGGTGACTGGCCCACAGAAGATGCTTCATAAACACCTGTTGACCAGACGAGAGGAAGGGAAGAAGTAAGGCTTTAACGTGACCATCTAGATGTCATGGACAGATGGCGGGGAGGGGACAAAAGAGTATACAGAAAGAAAACAGAATGTATGCCAGGACAGACGCTGTACATTGAGAAGGAGGAAGAGAGAAGAGAACACAGCAGAGAGAACAGAATGATCTCGAGAGCTAGAGAAAAAAATCACAGTGGAGAAGCACCACTGTAATGGGGAAAGAGAAAGTTTCAGGAAGGGGATACGACAGCGTAGCAGGGATGAGGTGAGGATACGGACAGTGACCCAGAGTGTTTTGGGCTCGGCATCCTGGAGGCCTGTGGAGGCGGGAGAGGGATGTGAGCTCAGCAAGAGCGGGCTGTGGTGCAAATACCACCTCTGAGCCCTTTGTGGTCGGCAGGGAGAGGGAGGCTTGCAGCCTCTCAAAGGAGGAAGGGGCATAGGTTTTTCCCCTTCGAGAAGACTGCACACATGTGAGACTACTCGTAGTCATGTGTAGGGAGAGCATCACAAGACAAAACAGGAAAAGGCACAGATAATAGAATCAAGTCAGGGTTTGCAGGAGGACTCAACGTGAAGGTCAGAGACTAGGGCTTTGGCCTTCAAAAGGCAGAGGAAAAGGTCGTTCCTTAAAAGAGGGGAGAGGAAGGAGGAAAGGACAAGCAAAGAAAGCAGGCAGGTGAGGGGGGCTGAGGGGGCCCCCTTGGATGGGCCAAGGTCAAGGCTGAGTGAGAGGGTCAGATAGGAGGGCCATTAGAGGTGAGGCTGGGTCTTGGCAGGTTTGGGGAAAAAAGGGGCTTGGAAATCCCTACCTACTTCAAGAGGAAAGAATGTTAATATACACGGAATATCTAGACCCCTCAGAGCCCTTGAAATCCCAGCACACAAACCCTGGAGGGTCACTCCTTTCCAGCCGCCCTGGTGAGTTCAACGAGACTTTCCGAGAAGAGGAAAAGACTTTGTATCCATTCCAAGAATTGTTCCAAGCAGCAAAGTTGGACTCAGAAAACCCCCGGTACAACCAGATCACTGTCTCAGGATGGCCTGTCCACACTCCCACCTCTGCTTTGTGACCTGTCTGGCTTCCGGCCCTGCGGCCCTCTATGCGGCTGCGGGTCTCTTGAGAGTCCCGACCCCGGTGTGGCTGGAGCCAACCTAACTGCAAGGGAGAAAGGAATTCCTACGTGATGGGTATAACTGGGGGTGTGCCGGGAATGTGCGCCTACCATTTCCCTGGAAGAGGTGTGCCTTCCACATCAAAATGAGATGACAGGCCCCAGGAAAAGAAGGAGGCCGTTCATGCGGTCACCTGCGTGGATTGGTCACCTGCGGATCTCCTGTCCCAGGAAATGACAGCAGGGGCAGGCTGCCTGGAAAAGCCATTCTGGAAAACGAGGAAGAAGACGGAATTGGACAGGGTGCTTCAGTAAAGGCGTCTAGACAGCAAGACCCCTGGGTACTGGGGACAGGGAAGACGTGGAGAAACCTTTAGAAAGAGGAGGCAGAGAGGAGCAGAAACAAAACAAGAGCAGAGCCAAGCCGCATATGCGTCATAATTTCACTTGGCGTTGGCTTTGTTCCAAGGCCAGTGGCGGATTTTGAGAAAGAACCTGTTAGCAGAGAATGTGGCCGAACCCAGAGTGGGATTAGCTCAGAGTTTATTCTGTCAGAGCAATCCACCCAGGTACAAGAGAGTAAAGCCAGGGTGTGCTGGCATGAACCCAGAAAGCACGACAGGCAAATGAGAGCCGGATGGGGCGTCCCCAGCAGCTGGCTTATCTCCTACTCCTCTCCCCTCAAGCGGCCGGTCAGTCTGGTTTCTACCGAGCTCCCCTCTCTGTCCTGAGAATCCCCTCGTACTGTTCTCTCCTTTAACCATCCCCAGCCACCCTGTGAGGTGGGTAGTACCATCCTTCCCAGCCTGCAGATGAGGAAACGGAAGCCCGGAGAAGTTAAGTAACTTACCCAAGGCCACTCATAGAGTAGGCAGAGCCTGGACTCAAGTTCAGGCCATTGTGACTCTTACGACTGTGTTCTCAAGACCACCTGCCAGGTGCTGCCCTTTCCTGAACACAGTAAAGAAACATGAGTAGAGGAAGGGAGGGAGGGAGGGAAGGAGCTGGAAGGGAACATTTGAGAACGGAGCCGCGCTTCTGAGACACGTCCCAGCAGGGCCAGGGAGGCAGTAACACCAGATGCAAGAACAGAGCCCCAGTATCACCCAGTTCAGAAAGATGGGGTGCTGCGCCCCCAGGCCCCACAAACGTGTACCATGAACTTGGTTATTTTTACCTCTGGCTTGTTCCCGCTCTGGCCTCCCTTCCAACTATTAGTACCAGAACATTCTTCGGGTAATTTTTCCTTATAAAGGAGATACTACTCTTACAAAAAAGGTCAACTAGCTAAAAATATTTTGCTTGATTTTCCATGTGCTTTTCTGCATGATTTCTTTGCTTCAAGTCCTGCCTCGGAGAAACTACTAAAACATTTTCCACACGCAGGGAGTCATGTTCCAGTCATTTTCCAGTGCCAAATGTCTCTTGTCCTTCTTCCTTCCCTGCTTCACCCCCTTCGGTCTTCTCCGTAACTTCCAGAAGAACCAAAAGAAAGATTTTATTTTTAAAGGAAGAGAGAAACATTCCTTTGACCTTTAAAACCACAGGGCCAAAGTTCCTTTTTAGTAAATCCCTTTGTAGCAGCAAGGGCAGGGCGCTGTTGCATGCGGGGCCGTGGAAATGAGCATTTCCCTTGGGGCAGGGTCTCCAGATGCCCGTGCACCTGACCCCCCAAGGGTAGACATAGCAGCTGAGCACCCCATTCAGTGATTTGAGGGGGACCCCCAAATAGTACCTGGAGTCCCTACCAGCGGAATTATTTGCTTGAGCCAAGACATGGAAGAACCCCATTCAAAGTTCTCCTCCTCGAATATTCTTGCCTCTGTGTCTCTACTTGGCAAAATTCTGCCCCTTCTTTAGTACACAGCTCAGTTTACCTGCTCAGGGTAAATGCTCCTGTCTTCTGGATTCCCACAGCAGCTGATTCCAACCACCATTACAGCTCTTAACTTGCCATTTACTTGTTTGCACGCCTGTCTTCCCATGGAACATTCCCTCTCCCTGTTAGATCCATAAGCACTTCCATCCAAGCTGGGAGCTGTCTCAGCATCTCCATAAAAAGAAGACCTGGGACCCAAGGTGTGCTGTTAAGGAGAACATTATTCGGATGCTTGTTAAAATGGTATGAAAGCTTTTCTTTTTCCCCAAGACTATTGCAGAAGGGAGAGCGAGACTGGGCTCCACTCTGAATAAGGCAAGGACACATGAGGATTTATACCCAAGGAGAAAGGGCGGAGGGGAGGGGTGGGTCAATATTACTCAGAGGACATGTCAAGATGAGGGCACTCTTGCCAGATGACCTCGCAGGATTCTTTGCTAAGTCTGGGCTGGGAAGGCCAAATCCAGGAAGGGGGCCAATTTGGAGGCCTAGTCGAAAAGAGGGCTCAGAGGAGCCTAACTGAAGTTTGGTCAAGGTCAGCCTTGGCAGTAAAGGGTGTACAGAGTAAAAGAAGCTAATTGCAGAGAGTAACTCATTCTTGTCATTCAACTCAATTCACATTATTCTTTCTGTAAACCACTGATGGCCATTTGACAGAAGTTCTCTTGGACCAAACTCAAGTCCAGGTTCTCCTGAACTCTCTTCTCAACTAGGCTTTGACGTTTGGGCTTCTGTGTTTGTCTCTGCACCATCCAAGGTCAGCAAGAATCCTGCGAAATCCGTGAAGCCAGACACCCCCCATCCTCATATATTTTCTCCTAAACTACTTGAGGGTAGATTGTACGCATTACGTCCCTTTACCCCCGAGGACACCAGGGTTTGCCCGAGAACAAAGCTACCTTCTTAGGTAACCACAGTGGTTGTCAAATTCAAGAAACTTCCATTGATAGGATACTGTTATCTAAATCTACGGCTCATAACATATGTCTCTAATGGATCCCCAAGGTCTTAGTGCAGCTTTAAGCTGTTTAATGTTTGTAATAAAACAGAGAAAAATGTTCTGTGCACCTACTGCAGAGACCATTCCTGAGGAACTTTCTACCAGTTTACACTGTAAACAAATGATTTGCTTCGTAAACTATTTATTGATCCAGCTCTGTGTAGTTTGCTTCTTGCCTAGCGTTTGAAGGCCCCTAAATACCTATTTATAAATCCACAAAGATATTCTAACAATCCCGCTGGTATCGAGTTCATTTGAAAGATCTGATATTTCATTATAAATGCAATTAATCAGTAGGGATGTTGATGAGACAAAACACAGCCTGTAAAATTTTAGCGGGATTTGGGCTTCTGGGGGCACACAAGAATGAAAATGTCGACTTGAAATGTTCTTTATGAAAGTTACCCCGGGCCCCATAAGACCAGAAAATGCACAGTCAACAGGCATATCAGGGGCCCCCAGTGAGATCACTGAGCTAAGCAAGACCCAACCCAAGCTCCAAGGCTCTTCCTTCTTAAAGGCAAAGAGATTGCCATTCTCCACTGGGAGGGTGTGTCTGGTGATTTCCTAATAAGGTGATACAGATATTGTATCAACAGTACCTACTTTCCTGAAGACACACACAGTCTTCTATCCCTTTCTTCCATATCATTGCAAGAGACACCTTATAAGGCCAATGCTTTCTCCCTCTCCAACCATGTGCGACCTTCTAAAGGCTATCTCCTCTCTTTCCTGCTTTCCTCTGAGACTTTGCCCCAACAATCCCTCTCCCTCCCTCCTTTTGTCTCTCTCTCCCTCCCTTCTCTCTCTCTCTCTCTCCTTCTCTCTCCTCCTCTCCTCTCCCTCCCTCTCTCTCTTTCCTTCTGTCTCTCTCCCTCCTTCCCTCCCCCTCTCCTTCTCTTTCCCTCCTTCTCTGCCTCTCCTTTCTCAATCTCTCTCCCTCTCTCCTTCTCTCTCCCTCTCTCTCCTCCATTTCTCTCTCTGCCTCCCTTCCTCTCTCTCTTTCTTTCTTTCTTTCTTTTTCTTTTTTTCTCTCTCTCTCCCTCCCTCCCTCCCTCACTCTCCCTCCTCCCTCCCTACCCGTTTCTGTCTCTCTTATCTTTCCCTCCTTCTCCATTGGCTTTTCCCCTATAACTCAGAGCCTACTCAAGTTCCTCAAGACCAAGTCCGGGCACAGCTCCCCTCACCCCATAGGCTACAGTGTTGGGTGCCGTGCTGGGAGGGTGTCAGACACACAGGAGCGGGAACAAGGGACCAAAGAACTTGATAAAGGGACCAAAGGGACTTGATGAAGAAGCTACACGTGAGGAGAGAGTAAGATGAGGCCTTTAGTTCCAGAAAGTGAGAGTCTGGGGTGAGGGGTTAAAACCAATTTTAGAAAAATCCCGACGGGGGGAGAGACAGGATAAGGACAGAGGGAACATAAAATGTTGGCTGCTAATAACTACTTACGAAGTGTCTTTTGTTTAAAATAAACCCTCACTTGGGGCGCCTGGGTGGCGCAGTCGGTTAAGCGTCCGACTTCAGCCAGGTCACGATCTCGTGGTCCGTGAGTTCGAGCCCCGCGTCAGGCTCTGGGCTGATGGCTCAGAGCCTGGAGCCTGTTTCCGATTCTGTGTCTCCCTCTCTCTCTGCCCCTCCCCTGTTCATGCTCTGTCTCTCTCTGTCCCAAAAATAAATAAACGTTGAAAAAAAAATTAAAAAAAAAAAAAAATAAATAAAATAAAATAAACCCTCACAGACGAGAGCCTACTTTTACTTATTTGTAACACCTTGGGCCCCAAGTCGTGTCCGGGTGAGAGCTATTACAGACAATTCCCATCCGGCAGTCCCTCCCCCGGCTAACGAACTTCAGAAAAAAGGAAGGGAAAAGCCACGGGGGAATTTCAGTTTTCCAGTTCTCGGCAAAAACTGCCAGGTCGGGGTCAATTGGTTTCACCTCCCTCTGACTGTCTCCTTTGCATGGGAGGTAATTGGGCAGATTGGGTTTTAAGAAGTCATTCCCCAGAGCCAGCCCAGGTGGCCGCTTTTCTCTTAAGGACAGCTCAGGCTGCCTCTCCTGCTAATGTAGAAAGCAGAGAGTGGAGGGGCTCCTGGGCAACCGCACTAACACAGCAACTCAAGAGGAAAAAATACCCCAGCAGCAGGATTATCTCTGCCGTGGGCCCTTAGGGCTGTGCGGGCTCAAGGGGTCCCACGGGCCAGCACGCCCATCGATGTCTCTGGAAAACGGCGCTGTGCAAGCTGCGGACGCTGGCCAGGTGCACAGCTTTCCCAGCTACATCTGTAGCCGTGGTTTATTCCCAGAGCACAGTCCCTTTTCGAGGCCTGAACTCGTCCCCCCCCGACAAGAACTAGTCCCCGACGAGGGAGCTTGAAATCGTTTCACACGTGCGGAAACCGAGGTTCTGAGATAGGAAGTCATTTTCCCAAGACCATACGCTAAGTGGCAAAACTAGGAGGGACGCGGTGGAGGGTTCGGACCCAAAGCCCTCGCTCCTGCCGTCCAGTAGCTAGAAGCAGACACAGGAAGGATGGGAAGGCGCCAAGACCCCACCCCTCTCCTCCCCTCTCATTGCAGATGGGCTTTTATAGCCGTTCTCAGAAAGTTTCCGTGGCTCCCTCTGCCTAGAGGATACAATTCAAGTTCATGGGCCCAGTTCAGGGCTCTTCCGTGTGCTGTCCATTAGCCTCCCAGCCCTACCTTCTGCTGCCTCCTGCTTCCCCCGCACCTGTCTGCAACTCTCTTGCACATCCCCATCGCCACCTGGGTTTCCACTCTTCTTCCCCCTGCACTATCCCTGTGCATCCTTTTCCTCCTCACGAAGCCGCCCCTGACCTTCCCAGCCCCTGGCAACGCTGTGACATTTAGCCTGCCCCCCTCGCTTGACATTTGCCAGATGCAACCTTGAATTTTACATGAAGGTCCCATTGAATATGAGTAGGTCACGGAGAGTAAATGCCAGCCAGGGGACTGGGGACAGGGAAGCCCCAGAAGGACATACAGGTTAGGAAGTGCCTGACATACATCTGGCAAACATGACATCGTAAGGCCCAGAAGGTACCCACGGCCAGAGACCGGGAGGAGGACCAGGAATGGGAAGGTCAGCATATACCAGAAGCCAGCAAAGAGCGGCACTGGGTGGTGGGGATCAAAAACTTAGGTTAAAACTCAGATATTAAATCTCTACTTCATATTTAGTGTGATTGAGGCAGACATCTTTGGGATGAGCACAGCAGGTAGAAACAATTTTTTTAATTTAAGTTCTATTTTTACTTTTGAGAGCGGATGCATGAGTGAGCGAGGGGCAGAGACAGAGGGAGAATCCCACGAAGGGCAGAGAATCCCATGCAGGCTCCACACTGTCAGCATGGAGCCCCGACCCGGGGCTGGAACCCACACCCCTCGAGATCATGACCTGAGCCCAAGTCGGATGCTTAACCTACAGAGCCACCCAGGCGCCCCCCACCAGGTAGAAATTTAAAAATGTTTGGAAGTGCTTTCCAGAAGACCACAGAATCAGCTAGTGAGATTTCTTCTTATTGCCCTAGACACTTTTCAGAACATTCACGGCAACGAGGCAAAGCCAAATAGGGTTCTTAACGCTTTGCAACGTCCTTACTTAATATGCTTGTGTGAGCTGTGACTCTCCAAGTCAGGAATACAGAGGCAAGTTTTATTGCTTACTTGTCCAGGGAATTCTTTCTCTCAAGAGCCTCTCCCAATTAGCAATTTTTGGAACACACTTAATAAATGCTATTTCTATTTACGTGAAACCCATGTTTCCTTGTGGCTCAAAACACTGCAAGACTGGGAAATTTTAGAGAGATGGGGCCTTATTTCACCAAAGTTTTACTGTATGAAAAGCCCAAGTTATAACAGAAGACCAGGAGGGGGGAGGGGAAGGGGGGGGAAGTTACCGAGAGGGAGGGGGGCAAACCACAAGGGACTCTTAAATATACTGAGGACAAACTGAGGGTTGATGGAGGGCGGGTGGGGGAGAGGGGAAATTGGGTGATGGGCATTGAGGAGGGCACCTGTTGAGATGAGCACTGGGTGTTGTATGGAAACCAATTTGACAATAAATTACATATCAAATAAATAAATAAATAAATAAATAAATAAATAAATAAATATTTTTTAAAAGCCCAAGTTATTGGTAGCTTTGGACAAAAGAAGTCCAGGCTGAATTATCCACAGCCAAGATAACTACAGAACTCTTTTTGAGGTGCACATCCAAAAACTGGAACCTTCCCAAATGGCTTGATGTGTTTCTGAAGTGGACATCGGATATTTTCTAACAATAAAGAGACTAAATGGATATTTAAGAAAAAAATTCTTAGTTATTTCTAGCTTGATCGTTCTCATTTCAGCATATGGAAAAAGCCCTGATCCTATGACAGAACCTGTTTCTCTCTCTTTTTTCTAAGTTTATTTTATTTATTTTGGGGGGGGGGGGGAGAGAGAATGTGTGCCCATGAGAGCAGGGGAGCGGGCAGAGAGACAAGGAGAGAGAGAATCCCAAGCAGGCTCCACACTCTGCAGAGCCTGACACGGGGCTCCTCGAACTCATGAACCGTGAGATCGTGACCTGAGCTGAAATCAAGAGTTAGACGCTTAACCAACTGAGCCATCCAGGCGCCCCCATGACAAAACCTATTTCAAGGGCTTATTTTGTAAACTTTTGGGGACTATTCTTTTGCCAAAAAAATCTTATCTTCTTGATCCATCTCAATTCTGTATTCTGCATGGAAAGAACTCCTTTGACACTGGACCACTTCTGCCCCCGCTTCCAGAGACGGCGGCGAGTGAAGACAGTTGATGTGCATTTGAGAAAGAAACGCTTTAAGAGATAAAATATTTGTAAAGTGGTGCAAATTTCAATGTCAGGCAAAAATTCCTTGGGACTTATTCACTGATTTATGATCTCTGCCTCTTGTTTCCTCCCATGTGAAGGAGCTGACAGAATGTTGAGCCTATCTTTATTTATGGGCACTGTTGTAATGTAAATTTTGGTTCGAGCTTTTCATAATTTTCCCAACGCTGTTTCAAATGCCACAAACGGATTCCTGATGTCACGGGTGGATATGTGTTCACTTAATCCTGATTCGTGCTGTCGACTCTTCCTATCAGAGCCAACGAGCCCGCTGCTGACGTCCTGCAGGCCCTGATCTACAGATGTCCCTGGAGCACGGATGTCCCTACTTCCCATCCCTACGATACCCAAACTACACCTTTGTCTTTGTGTCCCTTTTGAACGCAAAATGTCTAGGAAGACTCAATGTTTTGCTTTGACGTGGCAACTTTTCCAGTCCAGGTAATTTGTGGCGTGCGTTGAACCCATTAAGGTGAATCAAGAATCTTTGACAATCACGCCACTTTATTTATGAAAGTCATGGCCTGCTTGGTTGAGCTAACTCTTGGGAAAACCTTAGTTAAAGATGACGGCACTTCTACTGACATGAGCATTCTATCAACACTGGTGCGTGAGTCTTAGGACTAAACACGTTCATCACAAGGGAGATATTTCTGATGGAAGAGAACAGGTTAACTCCCCAATAAGGTCTCGAGTGAACACATATGGGCCTTCTGCATCCTTTCTTAAAATGTCTTAAGCCAAAGCATTGTGGAAGAAGAATGAGCTAGTCGTGGGTTGTCCAAGAAGTAATCAGTTTTCAAGGGGATCTCTTTGGGCCTCTGAGGATTACCTGACTCCAGGCAATGAGGATGCTGTGGCCATTCCCAGTCTGCTCTTATCAGCATTCGTCCAAAGAGCTGCCCATAAAATACCTGTGTTTATTCAGGTAAATGGCTTTGACTTAAAAAAAAAAAAAAACAAGAAGAAGACGACGTTTAAAAAAATGAAAGCATTTTATCTTTTCCTCAAATAAGAGCAAATTATGAGGATAAAGTGAGATCATAGGTGTGAAAAATGGTTTCAGAGTAAAAGTTGAATATCAACATTATTATAAAGCTTACCCTAGGGGCACCTGGGTGGCTCAGTCGGTTGAGCGTCTGACTTCAGCTCAGGTCATGATCTTGAGGTTCATGAGTTTGGGTCCCACGCTGGGCTCTGTGCTGACAGCTCAGAGCCTGGAGCCTGCTTCGGATTCTGTGTCTCCCTCTCCCTGGCCCTCCCCCACTTATGCTCTCTCTCTCTCTCAAAAGTTAGTAAATAAACATCAAAAAAAATTTTTTTACAAGATTATCTTATTAATAATAAGGGTTTACATATTTCCTCCAAATACTTGTAAAAAAATGTTATACTTCAGGTTTGAAAATTTCTTTTTTTACAAATGTTTTTTATTTTTATTTATTTATTTATTTTTTATTTCTTTTAATTAATTTATTATTTTTTTTAATGTTTATTTATTTTTGAGACAGAGAGAGACAGAGCATGAACTGGGGGCGGAGACAGAGGGAGACGCAGAATCTGAAGCAGGCTCCAGGCTCCAAGCTGTCAGCCCAGAGCCCGACGCGGGGCTCGAACCCACGGACCGTGAGATCATGACCTGAGCTGAAGTTGGACGCTCAACCGACTGAGCCACCCAAGGCGCCCCGACAAATGTTTTTTATTTTGAGAGAGCGTGCACGTGGGCGGGCAGAGGAGGGGCAGAGAGAGAAGATCCCAAGCAGGCTCCCCACTGTCAGCCCGATGCAGGGCTTGATTCCGTGAACTGCGAGATCATGAGCTGATCCAAAATCAAGAGCCAGGCGCCTAACTGCCTGAACCACCCAGGCACCTCTAGATTTGAAAATTTCATCCGTTCTCCTTCATCTTGCAAAAAGCCTCCCAAGTTAAACAAGCTCCAAATAAGAAATCTAAAGATGAACTAAAGCTTGGAACTACAACAGATATGATACGGCAAATGTCAAATGCGTGACTCCAAAGTCATCTGGGTCCGTGAAAGTCCGTGAATGATGGATCTATACTGACGCTGTCCCCTTGAAAGTTTCAGCCTGCATTTAAGAGAAGACAACAGAAGCTGATCTGTTTCCAGAAGAAACTGGCATAGAGAGATGGGGCCTCATGTGCCCAAGGGGTCAGAACCGGGGAGAAGTCCCAGATCTGATCCCTTCCCAGTCAGTCAACATGCACAGAGCTTTCCAAAGTCCCAAGTCTCTCAAAAATGTCCCTCCCTCAGCCCTGCATCTCCCACCATCTCTGTCCCTCCTCCTGTTGGCGGCATCAAAGATAACATAAGTGTCTTGTATCCCAAGTTGGGCTCACCCACCAACGCCAATTTCCGCGGAGAAAAAATAAGCAAAGGGAAGGGGAGAGGTGTCTTTTTATGAAAATCTGGTTGGTACCTTCTCTGGTCGCTGAAGTTCGGTCTTGATTTCTCAAGGACTCTGAGCGCAGGGGCATGTTTCTCTGCATGGCTTCTGCAGACCACCCTGTGTAAGGAGGCTTTTTTTTTTTTTTAAATATAATTTATTGTCAAATGGGCTAACATAACAGTGTGTAAAGCGTGCTCTTGGTTTGAGGGGTAGATTCCCGTGGTTCACCGCTTCCCTACAACAAACACCCAGTGCTCATCCCGACAAGGGCCCTCCTCAGGGCCCGTCGCCCATGTTCCCCTCTCCCCTACCTCCCCTCCATCAACCCTCAGTTCCTTTTCTGTATTTAAGAGTCTCTTATGGTTTGCCTCCCTCCCTCTGCGCTCTTAAGGTCCGAAACTCTAGAGCTGAAAAGACCGACACTTCCCTGAGTTTGAACTACAGGCTGTCTTTGCAGAACAATAAACAAAGCCACGAACCCCCGCTCACAACAGGATCTGAGGGCTCTGGGCACAGCTGACAGGAGAGTCACAGCCATCGTCGGTGGGGGGGTGGGGGGGTGGGAGGGATTTAATTTATGTTGGCTGCTTTGGCTTCCTCATCTTGTACGTATTTGGTTTGCGGAATGCAAGGAATTTGCTTGCTGGGCAAGTTTAGCCATTCTTTCTTTCTTTCTTTTTTTTTTTTTTTTTTCTTCCTAACCAGGCTCTTTGCTACTTAGGTATGTTTCTGAAAAATTCCCTCAGCAGATTGCTGCCAAAGCAGCACACGGTTCCGTGGGACAGTTTCAACGTGAAGGAAGCCCTCTCTGGAAATGCACTGTGTGTTGTACGCAAACAGAATCCGGCTCCGACTTTGAAACACATAGCTAGCCGGGCTTACTACCAAAACTCAGCCCAAAGTCTAGAAGGACATCCCCTTCCTTGTGCACTCAGTACACAAGAGGGAGAAGCCAATGGGACAGAGTGCTGAGCACCCATCATGTGCAACATGAGAGAACTAAAGGTCACAGAAGTGAAAACCCTTGGCCAAGTTCAAATACTCAATGGCAGAGCAGGAATTTTAAACCGAGTCTCATGATACAAGGCCCATAGCGTTACGCTGGTGTATTTGCTTTTTTTTTTTTTCTAACAAGTTGACCAACCCTGTAACTCTTACTACAATATTGGCTATTAGATTAAAAAAAAAAAATTTTGTGTTAAGAGTCAGAATAACAAATTTGAGAAAAATACATAAATCAAGGTCCAGACTGATGACTTACCCAAATCGTACAATTAATGTGCTTTTCTGATTTGCAAATAACCCCTGAACGCGATCTTAACGTTCTCTGACAAGTTAAATTGGTTGGCGATAACCTGTAGCTCTTGATTGTTCTCATATTTAATTTCCTCACGCGTATTTTTTTCAGAAACAATGAACATCAGATGTATCCTACGGAAAGGAATCCAAAAGCTCCCGTGGAGTTTGCAGGTAATGGCGAAGACAAAAGCAGGGGAAAATAAGATAGAACCACTGCGCCACCTAGTGATGAAACTCTCGCTGCGCAAGAAAACCAACTGATGGGATTCCATTTTGCCAATCCGTCCCCAGGATTCTCTGAGCCTGAAGGCTCTTCACAAAACTGGCCGAAAGAAAGATGTCTGATAACAACGAATAATGGAGAAATTAATGGCAGATCAACAGGCACAGTGGAATGGGGAAGATTCTTCTGTTAAGATTCCCTTAGAAGCTGGAGGTGAACCCAAATTCTACTCCTCAAAGATCTGTCAACAGGTCCCGCTAACCTTTCTCCCTGTACCTTAAAACGAATTAACAAGGGTTCAACTTTAAAATATGGGTGGCATTAAGTACCTATTCAGTAAGTCTGGGCTAGTCTTCCTCCACAAGTGCGACCCCGACCCATTCTCTGTCATGGAGCTCAGTGTCATAACTGAGCATCCTTCCCCCAGGTTAGCTTTCCTTCTGCTCTTGTCCTGCACCCATGGCAATAAATCTGAAACTGACATTTTCTCTTCCATGCTCGGTAAATAGCAAAATTCCCAAAGATAGTTTACCCATTTATAAAAATACTTCAAGAGCCAAAGATAATAGAATCAAAATGAAAATGTCTTGTATTTTTAGAGACAGAGAGAGAGAGCACGAGTGGGGGAGAGGGAAGGGGGAGGAGAGACAGAGAGAGAGAGAGAGAGAGAGAGAGAGAGAGAATCCCAAGCAGGCTCCATGCTCCACACAGAGCCCAACACGGGGCTCGATCCCAGGAACCCTGAGCCGAAATCAAGAGTTGGCTGCTCAACGCACTGAGTCACCCAAGCGCCCTGAAAATGTCTTTTTAATCTCAAGATTTATACTTTGCTCAAGAACTTTTTTAAGACGGAAGGGAATAATAATTTTACAATTGTTATGGTTGAATGAAAAAGTTATCTAGAAAAAATACAGTACATTTCAATTCAGTAATTACATGAATATGTCAGTGTACGTGAAAAAGAAAGTTCACCTCCACTTTGCTTGCACAGTTTTTAATTTTTTTTTCAACGCTTATTTATTTTTGAGAGAGAGAGACAGAGCACGAGCGGGGAAGGGGCAGAGAGAGAGGGAGACACAGAATCCAAAGCAGGCTCCAGGCTCTGTCAGCACAGAGCCGGACTCGAACCCATGAACCATGAGATCATGACCCGAGCCGAAGTCGGATGCTTAACTGACTGAGCCACCCAGGCGCCCCTGCTGGCACAGTTTTTCAAGTTAGCTAGCTGTTACTCCTGCGGGGCTTGTAACAATTACAGTGACTGGCTCTGTTGGTCCCGATCTTTTCTCAGGCAGGAGAACAGATGAGGCTAATTGGGTACCTAGCCCTCGCCCCTAGAAATCCCTAACAAAAATTCAAAATATTCATTAAATTTGATGATACAAATCCTGAGTCGATAATTTTTCAAATCCCCAGAATGCCATCTGGTCTTGGTCAAGAATGAGATTTTATCCTACTACAGGTAGGAGCTCCCAGAATGCTCTGTAGAAACCAATATAGCACAGTGCAGAAACAATAGGTAATAGAGTGAGAAAACCCCGGCATAGCATTTTTAGCTGTGCGACCTTGAGAAGTTTCTCAAATGCTTTGTCTGTGAAGGACTGCCATAGCAAACCTTGGTCATCCACTTAAAGAATCCCTGGAAAGTGTTAAAGAATGAACGTGAAGTATCTGAACCGATAATAAGCACTCAGTAAGTGATAGCCATTTATTAACAAAAGCAATAGTGTGCCTTTCAAGACAATCGTTCTTAGAAGAAGATGTTTATGTGGCCTCCAACTGGTCCTAGGCAAAACTACAAATCAGCCGAGTTTGTCTTTAGGACCTCTCGCTTACTTTTCGGTGCCCCTCCAAAACCCGCACGCAGAACCGGCCCAGAAGAACTGACAGGAGGGTACGAGAAAACATTCGTGACTACAGGGAGTGAGTTGAAAAGCTCTGTCATCAACAGTCAAACGCCCCATAAAGCTTTTAAAGACAGGTTTATTTATATATAAGTGCATGAAATTGAATACAGAAATTTTATTAAAATACTGTATATTACAAATTTTTAATCCAGTAAATTTCATGTAATGACAACACTGAAGTTCTGGAGTTGCTTTTAACAGCTGTTTCATGTGTGTGTCGGGAAAGGGTTCGCCCTGTCTATTACAAAGAGGAGAGACACATGGGCCTCGGAAACGGTCCTGTGATTAGACAGTGGATGATACTAATTGTGCATCTTTTCTTGAAAGCAATGGGCTGGAACCTTGGTCTTGTCTTTGCAGACCAACTTTCTATAGTCACAAATAACCCACATGTTAAGTTTATTGCTGCCCTTTGAAGAAAATGAGTGGTGAAAAAGAATTTAAAACCAAGACCGACATCTCTAAGGCTAACCTGATGCTTACCACAATTGAGATAATTCAAGTTCGCTGCAAAATTTGTGTTGTCCAGGAAATTACGCTATGTACACAATGAGATTTATACATGAATTGGGAAATAAAAAAATTGCTTATATAAAATTAAAAATCAATAGTATACAATATTTACAGCTTGTTAGGTATTATACATAAACATAGTCTTGAAAATAATCCTTCAAAATTAAACGTATTATGTAAACATGCACAATACAAACACATACTCATACAGTGTAGTTTACAGTCTTAACAGAAGGGGGAGACCGTGTTCACATAATGTAGGGTACTTCATCACGTATGCCTTTGTTTTTGTGCGTTACCCCGTTCAACATGTATCCTTCCCGTCTTTGAACTTCACAGTACATTAAGTATTTCTATAGTAAAAATAAATCCCTGATGGTAAACGTATGCCTAAAGGTTACATAAAGTGTCTGCCCTTGAACTACAGTATAAAACTGACACGGCTCACACCAGAATTTCGAGTTTCCAACAAAACTAAATTTTAAAATCCCACGTTAACTTGTCTGGACTACATTTTTCTCCAGCTCAAGCTTTCTTGTAGAAAAGAAAAAGATACAGACCAATAGCACATCACGAAAGCGTAATGAGAAGAACTGTCATCTGTCAGAGTCAACGGCAAAATGGCTGATCTTTACAAACCACAAGGAGTAATTTCGATTACGCTGTCCCTAACCGCTAAGCCTCCAGTGACAATGTGCCAATCCTGAATCCTGCCACATTCACTTTGCAAACGTGTCTTAACTGCAAGGCACTAATGCATCATTTAGCTTTTAAAAACTGGACTGTTTTGCTAAATGATTCATCAGTGGTCTGAGACTTAACACAATTTGAAAGTGAGTTTTTAATACCTCTCGGGTAAACTATATTTTTGCTATTTAAATCAAGACAGTTTTGTTGGTGAACGTGAAGTTGATCCCCTTGTCCTAGAATGACTAGAGTCAGGGGTTAATACTTCATGGTAGAATCCTACAAATTTTACCAAGTTATAGGACTAAAATGAAAAATACTGTGCACTTTTGTTTGTTCATCTAAATATACAGAGCTCGCGCACGTGTGTGTGTGTGTGTGTGTGTGTGTGTGTGTTGAGAGCCAAAACTGTAAAAAAAATCTCTCCATCATAGATGCATCTGATATCACAAATACCAAGAAAGTGTAGACCATCAACTCATCCAGTATTGAAAGTAAATCACTTTTAATTACTTTTCCAACAAGTGCCTCTATTTTGCTCTCCGTGGAGAAAACTTTTAAATGTTCCTTCCCCCAAGATACTTAGTGATGATGTGCAAATACTTTCATTTAAAAACAAGAGTAACTTAGCAGCAGCAATACTACCAAGTTCATATTCATTCGTACAGGGCTCTAAAACAAGAGATGATCTTTAGCAATTATCAGTATGTATTTAGGAGAAAACGTGTTACCGTTACGGTAAGTGTGAATTATAGTTCCTCTTTCTATATGTATGTGTGACACAGCTTTCTAGTTTCAGTTGCACACCTAAAGACGTTCCCCAAGAGGGGAGCTGCATACCTACCCATAAGGTGTTAAGAACATTTTCTTCTAAACCAGCTCTTTTGAGTCTATGAACACACCGTACGTACGTTTAAACTATAACATATGACATCTGTATGGAACGGAGAGGGAGGTTTTTAAGAAACTCAAAATTAGTTCTCAAAATCCAGAAAGCGTTATTATGTAAGTTCAACATACGTGCAATGGCCGCAAAGAATGTAAAAGTGAGGCCTCTAAACGCGGGAGAGGAGACAGTTACAGCTCAGAGCTCAGTTCACTCAAAGAATGTGGGCGTTCCTGTCCATTAATAAAATATTAACTGGTACATCCCCACATTTACTGAAAATCCTTTGTATGTTAATCACTACTTCCCCAAACAAATTCACAGATACGTTTTTAGAGAACTATTTCAGCAGCCTCCTCAAAAACACTGTATTGCCTACACCGAACAGAGACCCTTTCATGAGAAAGGAAAACCTACCACACACACACACACACACACACACACACACACACACAAATGTACTAGGATTTCAAATGCTCTGTGGCCAGTTAAGCCTCACAAATAAAGAAACAGCATGTTTCAACGCGCAGGAGACAGACTCACACAGTGTAGTTTACGACCCTAACACAAGGGAGAGCTGTGTTCACATCACGTAGGGGCCTTCATCGCGCGCACCCAGGCTTTCCTGCGTTACCTCCCAGCTCTTCTTCCCATCTTTAAACACCCCGCTGCTACAAAATGCTGCCACGTGCTTGAAAAACTTTCTCATCTTTAATCAAATAATGTCCTTTTGCACCTGAAGAGTCTCCCTGCAAGACGTTATAAGAAGGACTGGGAGTTCGGGGACATTATGAGCCACCTGGTCTGACGGACGACCAGCCAACTGTCAGCACCGAGAGTCTCACCTCTGGTTCTTAAAAGGAACAACTGATTCAGCTGCCCAGCAAGTTTATTGCCAACTTCCCCGTAATTTGGGCCTAGCAGAATTTCTTCCTAACTTTCCAGGTTCTTCACATCTTACAAGCAGGTAAGGACTCTCTGAAGAGATTCTGATTAAGACTTTTCTGAGAGGGAAGCATTTTAGTAGCAAGAGTGAAGTCGTTTGAGAATATTTCAGACAATATTCTTAGCATCTTGTGACTTCCTGAATTATAAAGTGGACATAAATGAAAAACATCAGTATTCCCTTGAAGTTGGAAACAAACAGGCTGGGCGTGAGCACCTTTGGTCCTTGGGAGGAAGGACTTGGCGGGCACTGAAGCCCAGTTCTCTCTCCGACACAGGAAGCCCAAAGGCCAGGGCGGCAGCTTGGAAAGATGGGGCTCCTAAAGGACACCCTTTCCCATCCCTACCAGGATAGTAAGCTGCAGGTGGGAGAGATTCAGTGAATGTTGCCTGAATGATCCAAGGGAAGGGAGCAGGATAAGGCAAAGGAGTCAACGCCGGTTACCCTCACCCTTTTCCTCTTTTAACTAATGGTGAACACGACTGGCAATTTAGCCCTGCTGGTCCTGGCCATTCCCACCACCACCAACTCCCAGAAGTGGTCTTAGAGGAGTATCTGCTGATTTTCAAAATCAAGACAGGGAGAGGGAGGCGCCCGGGGGACTCAGTTAAGCATCCAACTCTTGGTTTCAGCTCAGGTCATGAACTCGCGGTTTGTGAGTTCGGGCCCCGCATTGGGCCCTGTGCTGACAGTGTGGAGCCTGCTTGGAATTCTCTCTCTCTGTCTGCCCCTCCCCTGTTCACTCTCTCTGTCTCTCTCTCTCTCTCTCTCTCTCTCTCAAAATAAATAAACTTTAAAAACTTTTAAAAAGAGAGAGATGGAGAGGAGGTAAAGGAAGCAAGTTTATTAAGAGACATTTTTTAGTTTCCTTCTTAAAATACATGCACGGAAAAGGTGGTGGAAATTGAAGAAAATAGATGAATTTTATAAAACAACGTATTCAGTTGGTATTAAAAAATGTAATTAAAAAATTCTAACGACTATCTATTGGTCATTTGCTACCAGACATGTACTGCTTTGTGTTCACAAACAAAACATCAACGAGTGCTGCTCCCTGGATTGAAATCGATGTTGCTGGCTTAGAGGCTAGTATTCTCTCCACTCTGCCCCAGTAATGAGATCTCGGTTGCAGATATTTCCTTTGGTGGATAAGCTGGGAAAAACAGAATTTGAGGGGAGGGAACAGGACTTAAGCTCTCGAACAGAAACTCGGGAAGCCAAGTGTCCCAACCTTTTTAGGATTTGTAATCATCTTGCCGGCTCTTGGAGGACTCAAGGGCAGGATCCATCGCGGTCATCCCTGTACTTACTACAGGAAATACTCAGCACAGCGCTTTGAAGACAGCAGATCCACCAAAAACATTTACAAAATTGAGTCAGTTGGTGAGTGTCGGCTTCACATGGCGGCCCCGCTCATGTCTTCATTAGATGTTCTCTAACAAAGACCTTTTGGACAACACTGACTTTAACTTACCCTCTTCCTTATATCACAAATGCATGCTATACAGGGCAGCTCATCTCCTTAGCTCTCACTTCAAGTACAAACAAAACCCTTACTTTTGGCCGTGGAAACCTATGTTGCAAATACTAAGAAAGTATACTGGGTAATAAACCGTAACACTGGCTACTATCCACTGAGATCCAGAGTAAGGGAGACGAAGCCACAAACACCGAACAGGGCCGCCTCCTGTTCCTCCTCCTAGCAACCAGTAGGAGTCACCTCTCAGTGCAGAAATCTCCTCCTCCAAGCAACCAGTAGAGTCACCCCTCAGTGCAGATTCATTGCACCTCTTGCATTTAAAAGGGTGACTTACTACTTGTAGCTTAGATGGCTCCGCCCCCCTGACTAATTCTGCTCTATGGACAGTTCTCATCAGTCTGTTAAATAAGAATTTGTTTGGGCACTGGGCCAGAGGTCTCTTCTTTGGGGAACTGATTTCACTGTCAGTGGTATTTTAATAAACATTTTTTTTAAATAAGGAGTGTAAACGCTGAAGGATTTCCCCCTTCCTTCCCGCATATGTCACATAGAAAGTTTACTGCTAGATCACATACAAATTTTAAGAAGGTGTCACCCAAATACATCAATAAGGGCTTCTGTCATATCATAAAAAAGGGTCTCCAGCATGACTAAACCAAGAAAAATTTCCCCAAATTCAAAAATCTCACACATCCTTACCTATTTAAAAGATCACTCAACTGAACAAACACACAAAATTCTCCACTAGAACATGAAAAGCGTTCACTGAACAAAAGCTTCCCAATTAGACTATATTCATATATAGCAGCCTTAGATATATGTATGTAATGATATATACGTGTGTGTAGATACATAGCCTCAAGCGTCCATTGTCTCTGTAGGAAAACCACCGATTAAAAAAAATCTCGCCATAGAAGTAGCTATTAAGACAATTTCATCAATTCACTCTATTCAGCTGCATTTCAAAACATCAAGAGAGGGACAGTTGCACAAAATCCCAATGAAAAGAACTAAAAACAGCAAAGAAACCAAAAACTCCCCTAATGTTTCAAAGTACACACACACACACACACACACACACACACACACACACACACACTTCATCACGTAAAGCAACCTGATGGGGCAGCTGCAGACTAATTATTCTCCATCCAATTATACTTCCATTCCAGAGTAAAAACAGGAGTTAAAATCTCTTTGGTCCACACCTTGATGGATTTAATGTGGCTAATTTTGGATTCCAAACCATGAGCTCCCTATTCCCTTACCATGATAACTTTCCTAAATCATGAAATAACCATATGTTGAAATAAATACCCATTTTGTAGATAGATCTGAAACAATGTAAACACATTATCAGTAATTCCTCTCAAAGAATATGAACACTTGAAATTATTGACAGAATAGGCAAAGTAAAGAACACAATTCAAGTCTGAAAGAAACGGAGAAATCAAACCGACTTGGGAAATGTATGCCTACATTTAATTTGGGAAAACATCAGGAATAGAAAGAACACATGAACATAATTCTAGGCTTGTACATAATAAAAAGAATCAATTTTAAGATTTACTCCAAAGATCTCTAGGGATGCATAGTTGCTTATTGGTTTTTTTTTTTTAAACAGATTTCCAAGCCACAGCATTAGTAAACCCCCCAAATTGGCCTCCATACTGGTAAAAGTATCCCCTACCCCAATTCCTTATTGGTAAATCATGCATACATATTCTGCTTTTTGGTGGACAGAAGTAGTGTGGGCAATGAAGTTCTTACATTTGAACAGGACCTAATAGAAAACTACTTTTTACCAAATCATTTATAAAACAGTGAGGCTAGAGTATGCAGATTATTTTCTGGATTGCCCTTCAGATATTTTCTGCAGTGGCTTTTTGAGTTAGTACATTTGTAAGAATACCTGGTATTTTTAAAAATCTCAGTAGGAGACAAATTCAACCAGGCTCTGTGTTTTCCCTTATTCCTGTACTCTTAAAAACGATTACATCTTGCCAGAATCCCTTAAAGTGTTGTATGCTCAGGGCTTTTTCATTCTAGTAAATTTAAAGAATAGCATAAAACAAGAACTGAACAACAGAATCACTCTACTACATGCTCAGGACTGTACTGATATGCTGAGATTAACTGCCAAATTTTAAAATTATGTACTATATACCCCAATTTTTACTTAGCGAAATCATGTTACCACATGCCCAAAGTAAGATAGTTTGTTACTTTTCGTATATAACTTACTTGTTACTTATCTACAAATGAGGCTTTTTGTTTTCACAGCCTAATTTAGGCCACTCTTTAAATATAGTTAATACTCCAGAATGAAAGATTAAGATTGTGTATGTTTTGTCAAAAATCAAGATATGTGCAACAAGTAATATAATCCCACCAAGATACTAGTTATAAAGATGTTTTCTCCATGGCTCACATGGCAAAAACTTTCTTTAGAAGGGTCAAAGAATGCAACATGCATTTCGGACTTTTCTTACAAAGGTTCTAAGAAAATTTTCAAATTATATTTTCATGACACACAAACTACAATCAACGTGTGTGACCCATAAAGTTTCTGAATTCATATCAACAGAATAGTTTCGTAGGAGGGAAACTATTAAAAGAGTGTTATTTAAGTGACTGGAAAGGATGCACCCTACAGGTCTACTTTGAGTCCTTAAAAGAGTTTAGCTAGTTTTCCATTAAGTATTATTTTCCACATAAATTAAAGTAAATAACAATAATGCCTAAACATATTAAAGCCCTAAATCCCAGAAACGCTCAACGTGAAAAATCAAGTAATTTCCCTATCATATTAAATGATCCGGTATTCAGCACTCATACGGGATTTAGCGTTACACGACAAAAATGTCACTAGTTACCTGAAGTCATGTCGGATGTGGTTCACAGCACTCGTCTACATCTACACTTGCAAATTGTCACATGATCAATGTTAAAAAACAAAAAAAGAAGAAGAAGAGGAGTTTGGCACATATATCAATTCCTCCAAACGTCCCTGTAACTTAACACAACACTGTTAACAACGGTGATTCAACACCAGTGTTAACCTGATTGGCAGCTAAACAAGGTGCTTCCCCTCGTAGCTTCCGGTAGTGTAATGCGCCTGGCCCGGGACGGAGGCACGTAAGGTGCAGTGCGGTAGTGCAATCACTTGAACACCAGAGGGCGATCGTTGCACACAGCTCAAGGCCTTCCTTCGCTTGTGACCCGGCTCCTTCCACCTTCGGGTACCATTTCACTCCCGCTCGTTAACAACGCCATTTTCTGAGAAGCTGTACATCTGTTTCCTTCGGTGACGTGAGGCATTCCCACCGAAACCTCAGAGTGTGGCGAGGATCCTTGAAAAGGAGATGATTAATGTCAATACAGTCTGTCCCACGCCCCACACCAGCGCTTCCAGGGGGGCCATGTTCTTCCCTGCTACTCTGTAGATGCCGGCGACGGCTGCACCTGGACGAGAGAGGGGCAGAGAAACAAGATCACACACGCATTCCGTCCGTGACCCCCTGCTCCGAGGCGACGTCGGTGTTTGCATTTCAGCAATCGATCATTCTCATTTTGTGAACCGTCCGCGGAAGTTTCCCTGGGACTGGCAAAAGTCACGCTTTACCACGTCACGTAACTGGAAGACAGGCCTCTTTTTTCCTATTCAACTGTAAAATACGTATTTATAGTACACGCTGTCACTAGGCACCGAACAGGTTCATAGAAAAGGAATAATTTGCTATTGGAATCTCTCACCTGGGCGTGGAACTGGCCAGACATCACCACTACTTTTATCAACATACAATGCAATGTATTAATAATTATTAGTGAAAAGAGAAAATTACAGAAGTTAATCAAAATTCTGAATTAACTAAGACATTTTTTAAAAAATTAATTCTTCGGTGTCCTATAAGATAATCAGGATAGCAGACTGCTACATTTCAGAATCTACCATATAAAGCAGTTTATTGTAGTTCTTAATAAAGCATACACCTGTAAAGTTATTTAGAGACTAGTATCTTGACATCTAATAAAAATGGAAGATGAACTCAGCACCTGTTCTGGGAGAAATGTTCAGATGGTGCACACTTCTGAGAATGAGAGAATCCCAGAGATTCTCCAGGAGAATTCCTGAGAGACCTCCCAGGAGTGGCAGAGCCCATATGATTGAATACTTCACCTTATTAATATAGTATATATAATGAAACATTTAAGTTACAGTATGCCTTCTTACAGATTGAGATGGCCTTAAAACTTTCCTCTAGAAAAAAAACTGTCTCTCTATCCTAGAATGACCAAACAAAAAGCAAGACCAGAAGTAGAGGATTCAGAGACACTGAAATGACCATTATTTGAGATAGAAATCCGTTCATAAAAATTAGCTAAGAATTATCTCTGTACTTCTCTTAAAATCTCCCAAATAAAAGGAACCATATTTCTCCAAAGCGATACACAAGGGAAAAACAAATTATTAATCTAAGCCAAGGACTTTATATGCACATTTTTAAACGTTTGCTTATTTTGAGAGGGAGAGAGAGAGAGAGACTAAGCTGGGGAGGGGCAGAGAGAGAGGGAGAGAGAAATCCCACGCAGGCTCTGCACTGTCAGCATAAAGCCCGACGCGGGGCTGGAACTCACGAACTGTGAGATCATGACCTGAGCCGAAACCAAGAGTCGGATACTTAACTGACTGAGCCACCCAGGTGCCCCTAGACACATTTTTTAAGAAGGAAATTAAAATGTGTATCATATTTCCTACATACTATGTTTCTTGATCGTACCTTTACAAATATTACCTGGTTTAAATATCCACACCACTCCAGGGTATTATTACCTAAAGATAGAAAACACAGGTTCACAGAGGCTCAATTACTAGCCTGTGGAAATACAGTAAGTACAAGAGCTGGAATTTCAATCTAGGTGAGTCTGGCTGTAAATCCCCAAAGCAGTCTATCATTTCACATTGACACTATTTGAAAGAGAGAACAAGGAATTCAGAAAATCATAAAGTGAATAATTATCATCTCAACATTAAATAAAACTTCTAATGGCACCTGCATTTGCTTAATCAAGTAATAAACTTCACTAGTGTAATTGGTGATATCCTCACATCTTAGAATTGGATAACAGTCTTTAAAAATTGTAAAGATCTGGGGCGCCTGGGTGGCTCAGTCGGTTAAGCGTCCGACTTCGGCTCAGGTCACGATCTCACGGTTCGTGCGTTCGAGCCCCGCGTGGGGCTCTGTGCTGCCAGCTCGGAGCCTGGGGCCTGCTTCGGATTCTGTGTCTCCCTCTCTCTCGGCCCCTCCCCCGCTCATGCTCTGCATCTCAATAATAAACAAACATTAAAAAATTGTCAAGATCTTCTGCTTTCTCTGTTATCAGAAATTATATTAAACCTGAGAAATACTCCACTTTTATGAGGATTTACCCCAGATTTCCAAGACTATCGTCAATTTTAAAAACACCATTTGGCCTCCGTCCTTCCAGCATGAAGTTTTCAAAAATGATCCAAAGGAGAGGAAACACTGGGCACTCAACTAGCTC
Source organism: Herpailurus yagouaroundi (assembly GCF_014898765.1). Lineage (NCBI taxonomy): Eukaryota > Metazoa > Chordata > Mammalia > Carnivora > Felidae > Herpailurus > Herpailurus yagouaroundi. The sequence continues at coordinate 14,682,710 of NW_024412467.1, forward strand.
CAGCGGCCTAGGGAATGGGAAGCAAATCTATCAAGTCAAACTTCTTCACACGTTTACATGACACGAAGAGCGTGGGTTCTGGAGCCAGACCTGTGGATTAAAGTCTGCGATCCGCCACCTTCCAAATGGGCCACCCACGGTAATCACTTCCCCTCTCGTGTGCCCTGTTTCCTCAGCTGTAATGGGCGCGGGTGAAGACGAACAGGTGATGCTTGGTAAGTCTTGGGAGAGTGACTGGTCCTAGGATGCGCTCTCAACTTTGGCTGGCAGTTGCCACAGCAGTGGATGAGACAGGTGTTTCCCATGGGTCGTTCGGCATTCGGCAAATGGTGCCGGAACACGTGGCTGCCGCTGGACGCCATAAATCTAGGTCCCTACTTCAAACCGCTCCCCAGAATAAATTTCAGATGGGTTAAAGAACAAAATGTTAAAAACGAAACTACGAATGTAAATTTTAAAGTATAAGAGAATATGGGGCGCCCGGGTGGCTCGGTCGGTTGGGCGTCCGACTTCGGCTCAGGTCATGATCTCACGGTTTGTGAGTTAGAGCCCCATGTCGGGCTCTGTGCTGACCGTGCAGAGCCTGGAGCTGCTTTGGATTCTGTGTCTCCCTCTCTCTCCCCCTTCCCCGCTCATGTTCTCCCTCTCTCTCTTTCTCTCTCTCTCTCTCTTTCTCTCTCTCTCTCTCAAAAAATAAATAAAAATGCTAAAAAAATTTAAATATGAGAGAATATATTTATGATCTTAGGAAAAGAGAACTGCTGAAAGACTACACAAAAATAAGCAGAACCCATCAAGGGACAGACTAGAACACTTGATTAAGATACTTGATTGATGTCCAGAATACAGACACACATATACACACACAAACACACATAGAATAACCGAGGCAGTACTTTTTGTAAAAGCAAACAGAACAAAACAAAACAAACAAAAAACCAAACAAAAACACAAACAAAAAACCCTAAAACTCCACAAAGTCAAAAGCAAGAACCCAAGTCCATCAGCCTGGAGTGGTTAAACTATACCAAGTCCACACCATGAAACCCATACAATTTCAAAGGAAAAATATAAACTTTATGAACCAACTCAGAAAGGACCTAAGACATGTCATTTATGCAACAAAGACAATGGAACACAAGACTATATATTCTCCACTAGTACATACACCCGCATGTAAGTGCACCTATATGTAAACATGTCTATAGGAAAATACAAACAAATGTGATAAGTAAATAGAAATCTGGGGAGATACATACCAAACTGAAAGTAGGGATTACAACTGAGCAGAGCACTGATTTGGGGGTGTCATCAAAAGAGTGTTATGCAGAGAATAAAACAAATGAGAATATAAATTTCATTTTCTTTCCTGTTGATAATCAGCTAGGGACCAGTTTGGAAGTTACCACCTCGCTCCAAGAGAAGCAGATGTGCAGAAGTCCTGTATGATTTCACACCCAGAAGCACTGGTCAGAAAAGACTGCGTCAGTGGAATTCTCGATCTAAAAGATCTGCAGGCAAACAATTTTAAATGTTTGGGAACACTGTACTTGGGAACACTGCTATTGAATAGTGAGCAGATATTTATAAAACTACACGTAGGTTATAAAATAACAAATTCCCAAGTACTGTTATCCAGCTGAAGAAAAGAACGTCTCTATTTCCTTTGAAGTTCCCGTGGACTCTGCCCAGTCACGTCCCATTCCCTCCCTGTATTTGTTTTGTTTTGTTTTTGTTTTTTGATCATTCCTTTGCTTTTCTTTGGCTTTACCACCTTCCTGTGTCCTAAAAATATATATGACTTAGCTTTCTGAATAAACTAATTTTTTGTAAATGGATACTGTACACCTTACAGGTCTGAAAGGTATCATGCGTGTGGTATAGGTATAATTCATGCATTTTCGCTACTGCATAGAATTCTACACATGAATATACCACAATTGATCCATTCCACTGCCAATGACCTTTGTTTCCAATACTGAGCAATGAGAAACACTGCTTCTGTGAACATCCTTGCGTGCAACCCTTGGCACACAGAAGCACTCAAAAATTTCTCTTCATCACACGGGTGAAAGTGGGACTGCTCCGTCTCATGTTACGGGCATTTTCAACTTGGCTAAGGTGATGCTAAACTGTCTCCCAAAGAAGTTACCCCAATTTATATTCTAGTTACTCCATATCTTCAAAAGCAGTTGGTATCTTTTTTTTTTTTAATCTCTGTCAGTCTGATGGGTAAAAGGTATCTCTGTGATTAATTTGCATTTCCCTGATAATAATTAATGTGACTGAGCTTTTCTTCACATATCAATGGCCAGTAGGGTTTTCTACTTTTACAAAATGTTTGTCACATCTTTTTTTTTTTCTAATTTTTTAAATTACATTTCTTTCTTTTTGAGAGGCAGAGAGAGACAGAGTATGAGTGGGGGAGGGGTAGAGAGAGAGAGGGAGACAGAGAATCAGAAGCAGGCTCCAGGCTCTGAGCTGTCAGCACAGAACCTGATGGGGGGGCTCGAACTGACGAACCGTGAGATCACGACCTGAGCCGAAGTCAGACGCTCAACTGACTGAGCCACCTAACCGCCCCATAAAACATTTGTCAAATCTTTTGTCCTTTTTTCTACCGAGTTGTCTTTTCTTATTTGATTCGTAGGGTTTCTAGAATATAGTTTGGATATTAATCTTTCTATATTTATATATGCTAACAAAGGTCCTCCCCCCAATTTGAGCTTTAGTTTTTACTCTCTTTAAGGTCTATTTGGCTGAACACTAGCCAGTTGAAAGAATACAAATATTATGGTCTTTATTTTCTTGGGGAAATACAAGGCTAAGTTATGCAAGAATGAAGAAGACACAAGCAAAACAGGATGTTTGAAGTCAATGATACATGTTCAGAACTGCCCCTCCCAACAATGGCAGACAGAATCAATTAGAAATAAGGAAAGACCCCATGAGGACCAAGGGACTAGCGAAGGCTGGCAGAGTGAGGATGAAGTGAGGAAAGCAATGCTGCGATGGTGTGGAGGCCAGTGAAAGATATGAACCGCAAGGACAGGAGAGACTAGACAAAGAGCCACCAGTGGACAGAAGACGTCAATATCCAACAACACAAAGGGCCCACAGCGCCACACCAGTGAAAGTGATTCGGGTCGCCCTCCATAGTTCCTGAGAGAGAGAGTGGACGTGAAGGCCAAGGCAGATTTGGTTTTAACAGTGTGGGTTCCGTCAGCTTGTGCGGTCGGATGAGGGGCTGGCAAGCGGTGGTCCGTAGGTCCAACCTGCACCCCGCATCACATGGACGCGGCATGGGAGCTAGGAATGGTTTTTACATTTTTTAATGGTTTTGAAAAAGTCAAAAGAAGAATATTGCACGATGCATGAAAATTACACAAAATTTAAATTTCAGTTTCCATAAATCGTGTTTTCCTGGCATACAGCCATAGTCATTTGTGATCCCAAATTATCTCTGCATTCGTAGGATAACACTCACGAGGTAAATGAGCCCATACCCTCCTATTCTTGTGCACTCTTTATGCTGCTTACCCAGATTACTTTGGCCTCAGCAAATAAGCTGTGCACAGCTTTTTCTCTTTCCGTTTCTGCAATAATTTGGATAAAACGGGAACTAAACCATTCCTTCAAAATTTGGTAGAACTCCTCTGTGAGCCCCGTTTGAGCCTGGAGTTCCTTTGGGAGGAGAAAGTCTTCAACATGTCAATTGTTTAAATATACTGATTGTTCCATTCGTATTTTCTTTCTTCTTATGCCAATTTGGACAGTTGATATTTAGGAATATATCTCTGTTCAAAAAACTTTTATATTTCTTTGTTCTACATTATTGAGTATGTAGTTATTTATTCTATTTTGTCTATATTTTACTTTTCTGCCTTCAACTTTTTAAAATTAGTTTGCCAGCAATCTATTCATCTTAGTATCTTTCCAAAGAGCCAGTTTTTTGCTTTGTTAATCTTTCAGTTAATTCAGAAAACTGAACGGTGTTGGAATGCCTGGGTGGCTCAGTCAGTTAAGCGTCTGACTTTGGCTCAAGTCATGATCTCATAGTTTGTGAGTTCGAGCCCCCCGTCAGACTCTGTGCTGACAGCTTAGAACCTGGAGCCTGCTTCTGATTCTGTGTCTCCCTCTCTCTCTGCCTCTCCATGTTCACGCTCTGTCTCTCTCTCTCCTTCTCTCTAAAGTAAGTGAATATTTTAAAAAATTAAAAAAAAAAAAAAAGAAAACGGAACGGTGTTTCTCTACACCAATAAAACTAAGCAATGTCCTCAAAAGATACCAAGCACAACCACCATAATATAGGAAGAGTCTGAGAATTAAGTTCACCAAAAGTATTCAACCCCCTTGTTGAGAAAAACATTTTTAAACTCTAACAAAAGACTAGAAGATGACCTAAATAAATGGAAATCTATTAGATGTTCTTGGGTGGAACAGTTTAATATGCCAGTTCTTCCCAAAGCAACCTCTCCATTCAATTAAATCCCAATAAAAACCATAACTATACTTTTTGAGCAACTGAGTAGACATATTCTAACATTTATATGAAAGAATAAAAGCCCATAAATAGCTATGCCGACTTTGAGAAGGAAAAGAAATGAGCGGAATCTAGCCTTACCAGATACAAAATACCACAAAACCGTAGCGATAAAGAAAATGTGACCTTGCTGGAAGAACGCATAAAAAAACTAACAAATCAGAACAGGGTTCAGAGACAGACCCTTGTACCTTGAACATAATACGCAAACAAGGTGAATCAGTGTGGAAATGATGCATTTTTTTCCCAGTGGGTGGTGTGGTAGAAACTGACTTACTATGTGGGAGGAAATACCTGGAATGCTGTCTAATACCAAACCCAAAATGAGACTCACCAGGACCCAAGTCAGGAATTGATGAAATTATGTCTGAATGCCAGGCACCTGTTTTTGTAAATAAAGTTTTACTGGAAAAAGCCATGCCTATTCATTTACACACGTCTATACTTGCTCTCACACTACAATGGCAGGGCCAAAGACCTGTCGCAGAGACCACCTGGCTTGCAAAGTTTAAAATATTTTTTTTTTTTAAATTTTTTTTTTTCAACGTTTATTTATTTTTGGGACAGAGAGAGACAGAGCATGAACGGGGGAGGGGCAGAGAGAGAGGGAGACACAGAATCGGAAACAGGCTCCAGGCTCTGAGCCATCAGCCCAGAGCCCGACGCGGGGCTCGAACTCACGGACCGCGAGATCGTGACCTGGCTGAAGTCAGACACTTAACCGACTGCGCCACCCAGGCGCCCCTAAAATATTTCTTATCCAGGGGCACCTGGGTGGCTCAGTCAGTTAAGCGTCTGACTCTTGATGTCAGCTCAGGTCATGATCTCACAGTTCATGAGTTCAAGCCCCGCATCGGCTGACAGGTAGAGCCTTCTTGGGATTCCCTCTCTCTCTCTCTCTCTCTCTGCTGCACCCTCCGCCCCCACTCGCAGGTGCTCCAAATAAATAAACAAGCAAACATTAAAAAAATATTTCCTATCTAGCCCTTTAAGAAAATGTTTACTGACTCTTGTTTTAGATGAAGTAAAGATCATTATAGCAGAGGTAAAATTATAAAATTAACGTTAGAAAATATATCAGCATATATTTTGACCTTGGTGTGGGGAAGAACTTCTTAAATTAAATCATAGACCATAAGGCAAAATGCTCTTTGAGCTGATCACATGGAAATTAAGGATTTCTAGAGGAAGGTAACTGATAAAGGACTGAGAAGTTCCTTGTGAAATCCAAAACCAACAAGGGACCCGTATCTCAAATGTGTAAGAAACCCCTGTAGTTTAATGAGAAGAAAAGAAGAACCCCCAAGAAAAGTAAACACATAACTTAAGGAAGCAATCTGCAGGAAAAGAATTCTAAATATATAAGCATGGGAAGAGGAGTTCAAACTCATTAGTGATCAGAACAAAGACATGTCACTTTATACCTTCAGATTTGCTAAAATTACCTCTACACTGCCAGCTGATGGCATTATATGGAAACCCAGTTTCTCCCAACTCTCATTAATACCAACTAAGATGAGGGGCGCCTGGGTGGCTCAGTCGGTTGAGTGTCCGACTTCGGCTCAGGTCATGATGTCACCATTCGTGCGTTCAAGCCCCACATCAGGCTCTGTGCTGACTCAGAGCCTGGAGCCTGTTTCGGATTCTGTGTCTCCCTCTCTCTCTGCCCTTCCCCTGCTCACACTCTGTGTGTGTCTCTCTCTCTCAAAAATAAACAAACATTAAAAAAAACCAACTAAAATGAAAGATCACTGTATTCAGAATAAAATCTAAGAAGTAGCAACATTTAATAGATGTATCTATATTCAGCCTATTTTCCCATTCAGAATAGATATTAATCAATCGTCTGCAGACCTGAATATACAGCTATGAGTGCACAGACGCAAACATTGAGAACATAAATATAGTTAAAATATTCACACTTCAGCTAGTTTTCTTAATTCAAGTATCTCCAGGTCAAGAGATTAGCCAGAAGAAATTTAAATGTTTTATTGCTAACCTGGAATCTTTACTTGAAATTATGCCAGACTATTTATGTTTTTAAGGGCGTAAAATATAAGACTGCCGTCTCTAAAATCATTGGCTTATTTTATTCTTGGATGAACTGCAAGTAGGTAATACATACACAGATGCATCATTAGAGATAAACGGAAATAGAAGGACATTTCTCCTGCTCTCTAACCTTTTACAATAATTTGTGCCAGTAAACTCACGTATATCCACACACTACTTACAACCTCTGAACAAGCTATCCCTTCTTCCCTCCTCTGGTGGTGGGTCCACGATTATGTGGTGCACATCAAAAACACTGGCAGTCCCTTTCAAGCCTCTCTGTATGACACCACAGTGAATAAAACCAACTCGGATTTTTTCCCTTTGTCGTTGTCCATAGGTCATCTCCAACCACAGCTAGTTTAGATCCCAGGCTCAAGTTCAGATCGCAGTTAATGCCTCTCGATCCCTCTTCCTTCCCCTTGTTTCTCCCTTCTTCTCTCCCCCGTTTCTTCCTCTCTTCCCTTTGCACTTCCTCCCCTACTCGATCTATCCCCCCAACCAGTATTTTCTGAGTATCTATTATGATCCGGGTACCCTTTCATTGTTGTTGGGAACCCAGTAGGGACGAAGGCGCTTTCAGAGTGCTCTCTCGGTCCTTTACACATATCATCTATTAAAACAATTTTTTCCACTGGACTGCTTTGTTCCTTGCCAACCCCATTCAAGACTCTCGTTGTCCATGCCCTGCAGGAAAAAAGGCCCAAATTTTCTGGCTCACCTTCCAAGATCCTCTAGGATTTGGCTCTACTGGGTCTTTCCAGCTGAATCTCTACTCGTTTACTATGCATATCCTGTGCTTCAGCTAAACTGGAGTACTTGTTTTAAAGCCTCTTTGTGGCAGGGGTGCCCGAGTGGCTCAGTTGGTTAAGTGTCCAACTCTTGATTTCAGCTCAGGTCATGATCTCACAGTTTGTGGGTTCGAGCCCCACATCAGGCTCTGTGCTCACGGTGCAGAGCCTGCTTCGGATCCTCTGTCTCCTTCTTTCTGGCCCTCTCCCGCACCTGCTCTCCCTCTCTCTCAAAAATAAATAAGCATTAAAAAATGTTTTAATAATCCTAAGGCCTCTCTGTGGCAAAATGGACAACATGCCATATGATAAAGTTATAGGCTGCAGGCAGCAACGACGAAAACCTAATACAGAATAACACAGAAAAACCAGACAGTAAATAAAGGATGAAAAAACAACTATTTCGTGACTGTCATATCAGTGCCACGGGACAGAGGCAGAGACACGGAAACAGGGCTCTCCTCCCAGGGTGCGAGGTATGCCGGTCACTCTGGGAAAAGGTGACGGTGGGATACAAAAGGAGGCCTTCGAACTACAGAAGGAAAGGACTCACTCTTCTCTCCGGGGCTAAGAACCAACCAGAGAGTTCGACATCCTTCTTGTGGCAGCAGTGAGCCGTCCCAGAGGGACGGATGGAGGCCGGAAACTAAGGGCAACGGGAGCCCCCACTATTCACTGGTTGTGACAGAAACCAACGGCAGCAGAGCCCAGCAGCCACTGTCTGCAGGGCCCTGTCCTGGCAGCGGCTGCAGTGTCCTCCGGTCCCAACAGGATGCAGCTGAGTCCTGGCTCGACCGGTGCAGGAGCCAGAACTCGCTGAACCAAAGGCAGAGGCTGGGGCCTCCGTCCAGTGTTAAGAAACGGCCGGAGGGGAGGCACCTGAGGGCTTGTAGGAAACACACACGGGGCGGTGCACTAGCAAAGTTGTAAGCGGCCAGGGGACCTTCTCAAGGGGCCAATTTCTACTAGGTCAGGGGACATTCGTGTCATAATAACTTGTGCTTCAGAAGAAAGTGAGGTTTTATTTTGTAGTCACAGGCAGAAAATGTGAAGGACCTACGGGCTATATTTTCACTTTTTTTTTTTTTTATGACAATTACCAAAGTCAAATGTGTGTGCCTACCTCTCTCCCTTACTAGACAGGGAGTTCCTTTAAAGCAAAAACTACATCCACTAGACGAGAAATTTTCCCGTGAATTTCTTCGCCCCTTGCCAACGTTTACAAGTTTTTCTATTTCCCACCAAACCTTGCGTAACGAGTCTTCACCCAGAAGCACAAAAACTATCTGTTCGATGAATAAATGAACTGATCTTTCCTTCCAAAAGTGTGATCAGAGCTGAAAATATTCCACACGGAAGATTACACTACCGTCACATGCATCATAAGAACAGAGTTACTAGAACCGTTAGGTGCACATACAATTAGGTCCTTGAACAAAACAAAATCAACTTACTAGTGATCATCGCTCCAGTTACAGAAGCCAGAAATCCGATGCTGACTGCAATGACAGAGATTACTCTCCCCTGCCTATGTCTCTGCAGCATTACAAACATCAACACTCCTGCAGCACCGTGGACAAACAGAGAGGAGAAGAGAGCCCAGAGAAAGATCCAGTACCACATCTCTGAAAGGAAAAGCAGAGTGTTAATAATTCAGTTGAAAACACCCGGGAAAATTCGGTTTAACAAACGGTGAGCCCCCACGGTCTGGAGGAGGGTTAAGTGAGGTAACAGGTATAAAAGCGCCCAGTACAGTACCTCATACATAGTATTACTAAATACTAACACTAACCACTGCTTGGCAGTTATCATCGCCACTAATGCTTGCTGGGGAAATAGTTCCAGGACTTCAGAAGGTTAAGGCTACATTCTAATTTCCTCTAAATGTCTCCATCATTGAGCTATAATCCATCAATGTGTCTGATGAACCCCTGATATATTTGCAGAGCTCTTGGAACAAAGTTAACGAATTGCTGTTTGACATGTCATCTTCTATGCTCTACACTAAATAACAGTGTTAAGACATTTCTGAAATCTACTCCTTAATTCAAATCGTTCCGGAAATCAGTCAGGGATTCTCTTTTATGATTTTATTATTTCAGGCAATTCCCCTCTTGGCTTTCAACTTTATATACTAAAGCATCACTCGGAATTTTTTTTTTTTTTTTAATTCTTTGCCTCAGATCATTTTAACGGTCCTTACCCAGACCTTTCCAAGCACCACTGTCCTTTCTTCAATGTGGCCTCGGTTGCTGTCCATTTTAGGTTACAGTTGATAAGCACACCTTTCATTCTGTCTCTATGCTCACTCCCTTTCTTTCTGGCTACCTACTGCCTCTCAGTCAATCCACACATCTCCTGATGGCTTTGCCAGGTCCTTGCATTGACTCCGTCTCCCTAACCAAGTCTGTCGTGAGGTACATCATGGCAGGCAACTGGTCCCAGCTGGGCCAATCATTCCCTTCCCCCAGGAATTCTGGATTGGGACCACGGGAGCATCTCAGTCACTGGGTGGCCGAAGGTTTTGGGAACAGCCATTTCATCAGCACATGAGGAAAGCCGCGATACAGGATGAAAGAAAAATGGATCCCTCAATGAGACAGCCAGTCCCTTACTCCCGTGATTTCCAAGGCCTGCCACATCACTACCCTTAGATTCAATGTAGCACCTCCGTTCCTTATAATCAAATTCCCTTTTTACTTAAACTGGTTCAGGTAAGGTTTCTGTTACTCATACCGGAAAGAGCGGACATCAAAATGCTTGGATGACACCTTGAGAATCATCCTTGGTGCGCAAACATTCTATAATGCAAAATATCTGCTATTTGTGCTAGCATTCACTAGCAAATGTGAAGGAAAGGCCAACAAAACAGTCATGAAATAAAGAACAGAAATGGAAGAATTAAAACTTGTTCATCCCAACATCATTCAAGTACAGGTATACAGTGCTGATGGGAAAGCAAAATGGTGCAGCTGCTATGGAAAAAGGACGGTGGTTCCTCAAAAATTTTAAAAAAGGACTACCATATGATCCAGTAATTCCACTTCTGGGTATGTATCCAAAAGAATCCAAAGCAGGATCACACCCGTGTTCATAGCACTGTTATTCACAACAGCCAGGAAGTGGAAGCAGCTCGAATGTCCACCAGTGAACGAATGAATGAACGAACAGTGGGCTGCACGTGCACACGGAATATCATTCAGCCTTAAAAAAAAGAAAGTACTCCTTTCCTGGGGAGTTGCTGTTTAATGGGTACAGAGTTGCAGTTTTATGAGATGAAAAAGATATGAAGATCTGTTATACGTCGATGTGAATGTACGTAACACTACTCAGGGGTACACTTAAAATAGCTAAGATGACCGGGGTGCCTGGGTGGCTCAGTGGGTTGAGCGTCTGGATTTGGCTCAGGTCATGATCTCGTGGTGCGTGAGTTCAAGCCCCGAGACGGGCTCTGTGCTGACAGCTCAGAGCCTGGAGCCTGCTTTGGATTCTGTGTCCCCTCCTCTCTCTCTGCCCCTCTCCTGCCCATGCTCTGTCTCTCTCCCAAGAATAAATAAAAAAAAAAAAAGTTTTTTAAAAATAGCTAAGATGATTAAATTTTATGTGTTTTCACCACACTAAAAAACTAAATAAATTTTTTTAAGTGTGGCTATAAATTTAAAAGATGATTCTTTTAAGTCATGCCCACAAATGACTAGAAACAAGCAAAAAGCTCGTTAAGGAAGGAAGGTGTGGATGTAAGAAACTAACACTAGGGACCTTTGTGGCAATGGAACTATTCTGAATTTTGACTGCAGTGGTGGATACATACACAAGGGATAAAGCTGTACAAAAATATGTAATACACACACATAAGTAAGTACACATATACACGTAATCCTGGTGAAATGTGAATGAGGTTCATGGATCAATGTCAGTATCATGGTTTTGAAATGACACCGTGGTTTGCCAAGATGTTCCCATTGTGTAAACTGGATAAAAGGTACACGTGTTTTCTACGTATTATTTTTTACAAATGCATGTGAATCTATAATTTTCTCAAAGTAAAAAGTTTAATTTTTTTTAAAAAAGGATACACAAAAAACAGATTTTAAAAACAAAATCATTTCCACCCTGCCAAATTCTTAAGAATCAACACTCAGAATGGACTCAGATAATGTGAAATCATTTGGAGAAAAAGACAGCAGGTGTATTTTCCAGTGTGTGGTGAACTGCCGGGCCTGCTTCTCAACGGCCTAAGAGACAGATGCTGGTCATTAAGGAAAAGTGGACAAAGCCTGCCTTTTAAGGTTTTTCTCTGCCAGCTTTCAGGGAAAGCGTGCTTCCGGACTGTCACTCCCAAACAAACGGCTTCAGCTGATAATAAATGCTTTAAGGACACAAAGGCTTCACCTGCTCAGAAGCATTTCTATTTTAAAATATATAATTTTCTGAAGCGAACCTAATAAAGCGGGAAGAGAAAGGAATAATAATATGGAGCAGGGCATTTTCATCAAGGGAGCTCAGAGATAAGGAAAGGTTCTACAGCAGCAGGCACATACTCTTAAACAGAAGTCAATAATCAGCCTCAGATCCCAACCCCCGTTCGGACAGCTTACCAGATCTATGTTGTTCTTGAAATACAAACAGAACGAAAAATTTCTTGACTATATTTAACAGTATGAGTGAGGGATTATTTGACATTACAAGTAATGGTGTCTGCCTAGTGACTATACAGTTCTCGGCCTCAACCATAAATTGACCTAATCATTGGGGAATGTAAATTTAATGTTCTATAAAGCCCCAAGATATCAAAGACATTATACAGCTAAAATAGAACCTCAAATGGTCCTCTCATGACCAGTCTAGGGTTATCGCTTAGGCAGACTGAGCACAAACTATATAAACTCAAACTTATTTTCACATTTCTCACTCTTTTTTAAAAACCTTATTATTCATCGTGGAAAACACTGAACTCCGCTGAGAATATCTACAACTAACCTAGGTTTCAGGTTACTACTATTCTTGTCAATTCCCCGCTAGATGCACACAACCCGGTCAGCGGACAGGACCTAAGACCTTGATCTACTCTGCATAAGGCAAGTCTGTCTAAGGCCCCTGCTCACTATCGGCAAACTCAGGGAACCTACTGGGCTAGTTCAGGCAAAGAGAACTGCAGTATCCTAAGAGCAGAGCAAGAACATACATCCGTGAGGCCTAGAGGAAGGACAGGTACTAAGAGGACAGGTGTGGAATATCGCCACCTTTTCTTAAACTGCCCGGGTCACACAGCTAACGTAGACACCCACGGGCCCACTGGTCCATCTGCCGCATCCAACCTTCTAGAAAGTCAGCAACAGTGGAAAGAGGATGCCAGAGGGAGACTTGGCTGGTGCTAAGCAAGATGCACAACAAAATTTTAAAAATACAATGCACAAAACAGAAAACTCTGAAGCATGCCATTGTACAAATCACCTTAATTCACTGGAAGGAAATATTCCTTCTTCCTGGGCACACCTCCTGAAGTCCTCTCGTTATTTTTTCGCAGTCAAGGCTACCATAAGCTTCAGCCTAGCTGAATTTTGCCTGGATTGTTGCACTGTGTTTGTTGCCGGAGAACTGTGATGTGTCCCGGCCTCCAAACGAGGCTAGAAATAGCCCTGCTCCCAATCTCTGTCTCTCATCAGCCTCCGTTGCCAAGTTGCTCAAAATTATCTTCTGTGCTTTTGTTTTGAATCCTTGGACAAAATTATTTATGAGAAATGGTTTTCTCTAGATGTTTAAAATATACTAGCTGAGTAAAAACAAGTCAAAGAATGGTACCTACTGTATGATCTTATTTGCTGAAGAATGTTTGTACATGCACAGAAAAATACACAAACAGAAAACAGTGGCTATCTTTTAGAGATAAGAGATGGGTTATATTATTGTATACATTATTTTTAGCACCTGCCTGAATATATATATATGTATATATATATGTGTATATACATATATATACATACATACATATATATAAATTTTGCTGCAAACATACTGTCTTTAAAAAAATAGTTTTGATTCTAAAATTCATCCACGAAGATGCCCCACTAGGCCAAAGGTTCTCAAACCAGGCTGCTCGCAAAACTTAACCTATAGAAAAGGAAAGCAGCCTCTGGAGGTAGGACATAAACAGCAACACTGCCGTCAGCTCTATCAATCACAACACGAGACAGAGATAGAAATCACTACTCTAGGCTAAAGTTACTTAAGAGATATTTATTAAAACATCCAAAAGTCCTAGAAACAACAAAACCATCTCATTAGACAAATACTAAACACATTTTTTAATCCTCTAGAGGATATATGACCGTTCTAATAAAATCATTAACCAACAGATACTGAGCCCTAACTGTGTACTCAACATAGTCTATGCCCCAAGCTGAAAATATCATACCAGTAAGCCCATAGTTTGAAACTGTTCATGGTTTCTACCTTCTTTACAGAAATGGTGCACATTACGGGGCGCCTGGGTGGCTTGGTCGGTTAAGCGTCCGACTTCATCTCAGGTCATGATCTCACGGCCCGTGAGTTCGAGCCCCGCGTCGGGCTCTGTGCTGACCGCTCAGAGCCTGCAGCCTGTTTCAGATTCTGTGTCTCCCTCTCTCTCTGCCCCTCCCCTGTTCATGCTCTGTCTCTCTCTGTCTCTCAAAAATAAACAAACGTTGAAAAAAAAATTAAAAAAAAAGAAATGGTGCACATTATATGTTTAAACAGTCTGTGTTCACATTAGGTTATCTCAAGCTTTGTTCTCATTCCAGCAAACCTAAGGTGTGGAATCCACAGCCTTTAATTTCTAACATCAGTGACTTCTCAGTTTGGGGATATGTCCCATATAGGTGGCTTATTAGACTCTCTGGGGGATGATGCATTTAAAAGTTGAAAAAGTCCCCTCAATCAGACGTCAGCAAAGTATGGTCCATGAGCCATAGCTGGCCCACCACCTGTTTCTGTATAGCCTGTGCGCTAAGAATAGTTTTTACATTTCGAAGTGGTTGAAAAAAAATCAAAAGAACAGTATATCACGACACATCAAAATTAATCCGAAATTGAATTTCAGCGTCCATAAAGTTTTACCGAAACACAGTCATACTCATCCATACTGTCTATGGCTACTTTCATGCTATAAAAGCAAGCTGAGTAGCTATGACAGAGACAATATGGTCTGCAAAGCTGCAAATATTTATTGCAGTACTTACATTTTTGTACAGTACTTTCATATATTAGCAAGAGCTGACACTTTGAATCTTTAGTTAATGGTACTTCAATGGGATATATTCTAATACCTCGGGCTCTTCAGAGCACAATAGGTAGTCGATCTTACGGGAAACAGAGGCCTGAACAAGAAGAACAATGGCAAGAAAGGCCCCAGGAGAATTCACTGCCATGTCTGAATTAAAAAAAATAAATTTAATTTAACCAAGTGATAAACATACTGGAGATAGAATGAGGGTAAATAAGAAAAACAATCTACTGTCAAGAAATAAAGCAATCAACAGAACCAGACTCAGCAATGTTCCAGATTTTACAACAATCAGACAGGGATGTTGAAATGACTATAATTTACACGTTAAAGGCTCTCATGGAAAAGGTTGCACACTCATATAAATACATGGGGAGTTTTAGCAGAAAAATGGAAATTCCAAGAAAAAGGCAAATGGAAATGCTGGAAATTAAAAAAAAAAATAATCAACAACAGCAACAACAACAAAAACCACGATATCTGAGATGAAAAATTCCTTCACTGGTCTCATCAACAGACTTGACACAGTTAAGCAAAGAATCGGTGAACTTAACAATGGACCAATAGGAATTATTCAAATTGTGATAAGAGAGAGAAAAGAATAGGACCAGAGGAGGAGGAGGAGGGAAAAGAGGAACCATCCATCTAAGAGCTATGGAATGATTTCAAATGGTTTAACATAATGTGTAATTGGAGTCCCAGAAGGAGAAGAAAAAGAGAATGGAGAAGAAAAATATTTGAAGGGATAGTGGCTGAAAATTTTCTAAAAATAATGAAAGATACCAAACTGCAAATCTAAGACTCTCAGAGAATCTCAAGCAAAGATAAAGACTTCCCCAAATAACCAAAACAAAATAAAATAAGCGCCCCCCACACCTAGATACATCACAGTGAAATGAATAAAAAACAAAGATAAAGGGAAAATATTGAAAGTAGTGAGAGGGAAAAAACACATGACATACAGAGGAAAATAGATAAAAAGTACAGCAAACGTCCCGTCAGAAACTATCAAACAAAAACAATAAAGCGACATTTTTTAAAGGCCGAAAGAGGAAAAAATATAAACCTGTAAAGCCAGATATCTATATTCAGGAGAAGCAGCTTTCAGAAATGAAGACTTTTTTTCAGAAAGAAAAAAAGCTGGGAGAATGAACCACCTGAGCACCTCCATGACCTATTAGAGGAAGCTCTTCAGACAGAAGGAATATGATACTAGATGGAAGCTTAACTCTACACAAAGAAATGAACAAAAAAGGTTAACATGAATATAAACATAGAATATATTTGTCTTATTTGTAATCATTCTCTTTTTTTAATTTGGCAGTGATGTTTTTATTTTACTATTTTTTTCAAATAGCATTTATTGTCAAGTTAGCTAAACATACAGTATATACAGTGTACTCTTGGCTTCAGGAGTAGATTCCCGGGATTCACTGCTGACATACAACACCCAGTACTCATCCCAACAAGTGCCCTCCTCAATGCCCATCACCCCCACCCCATCTCCCCCACCTCCCCCATCAACCCTCCCTTTGTTCTCTGTATTTAAGAGTCTCTTATGGTTTGCCTCCCTCTCTGTTTTAAACTATTTTTTCCCCTTCCCTTCCCCATGGTCTAACGTTTCTCAAATTTCACATGAGTGAAAACACACATCTGTTTCTCTGACTTATATCACTTTGCATTAATACCCTCCAGTTCCATCCATGTTGTTGCAAATGGCAACTGCATTTCATTCTTTCTCATTGCCAAGTAGTATTCCATTTTGTATAAACCACATCTTCTTTATCCATTCATCAGTTGATGGTCATTTGGGCTCTTTCCGTAACTTGGCTATTATTGATAGTGCTGCTATAAACATTGGGGTACATGTGCCCCTTTGAAATAGCACACCTGTATCCTTTGGATAAATTCCTAGTAGTGCTATTGTTGGGTCTTTGGGTAATTCTATTTTTAATTTTTGAGGAACCTCCACACTGTTTTCCAGAGCGGCCACACCAGTTTGCATTCCCACCAACAGTGCAAGAGGGTTCCTGTTTCTCCACACCCTCGCCAACATCTGTTGTTTCCTGAGTTGTTGATTTTAGCCACTCTGACCTGGATGACGTGGTATCTCAATGAGGTTTTGATTTGTGTTTCCCTGATGATGAGCAATGTTGAGTATCTTTTCATGTGTCTGGTTGGCCATCTATTTTTAATCACTCTTAACATATTAACCAGACTTAAAAATAAGCTGCTGCATTTGTCCACTCGAAACCTCATTTAACACAGAAGTTACATCTACTGTAAATATTTAATAGCTGCCTGCTTCTGCTTCTTAAAGAAAGCAAAAACACTAGTTTTTAAATTTAATTGTGACACCTTCAAGAGCTGCTTTAATATATCGCCCTTCTCAAAGCTTATGGCAACACTTGTGTTATTACCCACTTCTACGAAATTACCCTTTTTCCAGCTAATTATATAATTTCAAACTGTAAATTATAGTACTTATCATTGAATACTAAAAGAAATTTCTTAGAAAAGCAAGTTCTTAATTTAAAACAATCAGAGTATCATTGCTTTAAAGAAATCAGGTTAAGGCTATTTAAAATTGTTAAAAAACTGCTCTATATTCAAGTCATAGCACTGTCTTCCTAAAAGATGTCATTCAATTTGTTCTTCCTCATAATTGATTAGCTACTCAGTTACAAAAGTGTAAGAATTAAGTGTCAAAATCTGAATCTGTTATGAAATTATAACACAGCATTTTACAATGGTTTTAATTGTCATCACTTGTGGGTCCTCAAGTATCTTAAATTATACATGCCACACCAAAAAAAAAAAAAAAAAGTCAGTAACAACATGTTTGTTTGAATCAGTTACTAATCTAAAACGTCTTCTCAGCAATTGTCAAAATGTTTTACAATCTCGTGATACAGTATTTCCAAGGGATTTTGACAGTGAACACTGAAAAATGAACTTTTTACATCAACGAGCATATAATGAAATTCTCAATATAAACAAATTCCTAAAGTTAAATCTAAATAAAGGACCAAATGAGTGACAGCTCAAAAATAAAAGCACAACCAGGAAAATTCAGCAAGTAAGTAATGGACGTGCATGGTCAGGACTGTCACACTGTGGCTATATCACTGACAGTGATCCTGAGGAAGCAGTCATACTGCACAAGGATAAACAAAACAAAATAAAACAAAGACATAATTTCAGAACTAGAAGGGATCTTCCGATACTGAATCCAGAGTTTCCTAAACCAAGTTTTAAGAAGGCCTAATTTGGGGTGCCTGGGTGGCTCAGTCGGTGAAGCATCCAACTTCGGCTCAGGTCATGATCTTGCAGTTTGTGGGTTTGAGCCCCGCGTCGGGCTCTGTGCTGACAGCTCAGAGCCTGGAGCCCTGCTTCGGATTCTGTGTCTCCCTCTCTCTCTGCCCCTCCCCTGTTCACACTTGGGGCCTCTCTTTCTCTCTCTCAAAAATAAACATTCAAAAAAAATTTTTTTTAAATGGCCTAATTCTATCACTTACGTAAAACACCCAGTGCTCATCCCAACAAGTGCCCTCCGTAAATTCTACTCCTGAAACCATTAGTACATAATATGTTAACTAGTGTGAATTTCAATAAAATTTAAATTAGTTAGGTAATTAATTAAATAAAATACTCCAGACTCTCCCCTCCCCTATGAAAGAGAAAAAGTGAATCAAGATTAGCCACATTTTAATAACTGCTGAAAGGGGATGATGAGTATGTAGGTCTTAGGATTCCCATAATAAAAAATTATAAAGTAGTTGGAAAAAAAGATAAAATTATCACTAAAATGAGACAGTAAATGTCTAAGAATGAACCTAAAAACAAAAAAAAAGGCCTAATTCTAAGAGTTCTTAAATGATGTTCCAAGAACAAAGAATTTCTAGGTCCTAAACCTCACCCTTTAAAGGCCTGAAGAAGCTCTGAAGAAATTTAAAAATCTTTTAATTTTAAAGATTAAAGAAACAAGTTTATATGCAAATGGTAAGAGTTTCTCTTAACTCATAGTTACTAAACTTTTCTCTCAGAACTTTCTAATTTTTAAATTTTTTTTTTCAACGTTTTTATCTATTTATGGGACAGAGAGAGACAGAGCATGAACGGGGGAGGGGCAGAGAGAGAGGGAGACACAGAATCGGAAACAGGCTCCAGGCTCCGAGCCATCAGCCCAGAGCCTGACGCGGGGCTCGAACTCACGGACCGTGAGATCGTGACCTGCTGAAGTCGGACGCTCAACCGACTGCACCACCCAGGCGCCCCAGAACTTTCTAATTTTTAAATCAGTCTTCCCTTAACATCAACATGAAAACTGCCAACATCAGACTGTATTACCAATGAAGAAACCAAGGCCTGGGAAATAATGTGGCTTGTCTAAAGTACAAAAACCAATCTGTAGAATTTAAGGATAAAACCAAGTTTCTTGACCCATAAATTTCGAGATTCTATTGCTTCTTTAGACTCTATTTGCATACAAAAATCTAACAGAACCCCACTCATTCTGTAGGGGAAATTCCAATAACATTATCTAAGTGTTTACATAATTATTGTTAATGTTTAATTCTCTCATGTACTTCAGATGTAACATACATAAACCACCTCGAATTTTCAAAATCCTATCATTTAATAGGAATCATTCTCTATCGCTAGTAGTACATATAAAGAAAACATCACTAAAACAGTAAAATATTAATAATATTAATAATTAATAATATTAAAAGATAGTCACTTTTTAAAAATTGGGTTTGAGCAACCTCTTGGAAATAAATGAGTCATTTATACTGAAAATTTAATAAGTCTTTAGTTATACTAAATACTCCATATTAATTTGCTTTATATATCACAACACAGCTACAAACTGATCACAACGAAACTTAATTTTTAAAAATCGGATGTCCCCAATCCTTGAGCTCTCAATAACAAAATCACCAGAAGGGCTAGCTATAAATGTAGTTTCAGATTTAAAAATATAGGCTTGCTCCCCAAACCCCAATTCCATAAATATGGACCGGGACCCTGGATCTGTACCTTTAACCAGACCCAGGTGATTGTGATAGGCAGCAAGGTTCAGAGCTATGTTGTATCAAAGTAATCGACCGTAGGAAATGGGAGAAGGGAGGAATTTTATCATGAAAATCCAGTGTCACAACCCTGACAAAAACATCTTAGCTAGACACTTTTATGCAAGAGTAGTTAGCATACAGGTATCCCCTGCTTTTCAAAAGCTTCCATTATACCACTTCACTTTTACAAGACCTCCTAGATCATATCCCAAGATTTATAAGAACGCATTCAACTGGACCCACGTAAAAGTTTGGTTCTTCCTACTTGTACCAAGTTTGGTGAAAAATCTCCTTTTCTTTTCAAGTTTAATCTACTTAGCTAAGGTTACTGGAATTTGAGAGTCTAATGAGATCTTTTTCAAATGGTTCCACTGCCACTGTTTATTCTATGACCAACTTTTATTGCTGGAATACTTAGTCACTAAAAACACAACCAGCCTATGGTACCTGATCTAATCGTATACATTTAATAAAGCAGTAAGTTACAAGGCCACTTCAATTATAAGAAAAGAGATGCGTGCAAAATGCTTTGCACAGTATCGGGCCTGCAGTGAATATTCAATGAACACAACTATTTAAGACTTCTGGAATTTATTAGAATTTTTCATCTGATACTATGGTAAATTCAACACGCTGTATTGGGGTGGAGGGGGTTCTCTTCTTACATCTGACTTTTAACTGAAGTGTTGTTGACACACAATGTTACATTAATTTCAGGTGCACAACAGTGACTGGACGAGTCTATACGTTATGCTGTGCTCCCCCCAACTGTAGCCACCATCTGTCCCCATACGATGCTACTAGAATACCATTGGCTATACTCCCTCTTCTATACCTTTTGGCTGGTGACTTACTCATGCCACAACCCGAGGCCTGTATTTCTCGCTCCCCTTTACCCATTTGTCCATCCCTCCCTCCTCCTCCCCTCTGGCAACCATCAGATTGTTCTCTACATTTACGGGCCTGTTTCTTTTTGTTCATTTATTGGTTTGTTTTGGTTTTAGATTCCACATGTAAGTGAAATCATATGGCACTTGTCTTTCTCAGTCTGACTTATTTCACTCAGCGTAATACCCTCGAGGTCCATCCATGTTACCACAAATGACAAGATCTCACCCTATTTTTATGGCTAAGGAATATTCCACTGTATACATACACACCTTCTACATCCATTCATCAGTCAGTCCATCAGTCGGCCAATGGACACATGGGTTGCTCCCACATCTTGCCTGTTGTAAATAAATGTTGTAAATGATGCTACAGTAACAATAGGGGTGCATGTATCTTTTTGAATTAGCATTTTCATTTTCTTCATATAAATACCCAGTAGTAGAATTACTAGATCATCCAGCATTTCTATTCTTAATTTTTTGAGGAAACTCCACAGTTTTCCGCAGTGGTTGCACTCATTTACTTCCTACCAACAATGCATGAAGGTTCCTTTTTATTCACGTCCTCACCAACACTTGTTATTTCTTGTCTTTTTGATTGTACCATTCTGACAGATGTAAGGTGATGTCATTGTAGTTCTGACTTGCATTTCCCTGATGATGAGTGATGTTGAGCATCTTTCCATGAGTCTGTTGGCCATCTGGATGTCTTCCTTGGAAAAAATGTCTATTTAGGCCTTCTGCCCATTTTTTAATTGGATTATTCATTCTTCTTATTTATTATGTTCCTTATATATTTTGGGTATGAATCCTTTAACAGGTAGATCGTATGCAAATGTCTTCTTCCATTCAATAGGTTGCTGTTTCATTTTGTCGATGGTTTCATTTGCTGTACAGATGCTTTTTATTTTGGTGTAGTCCCAACAGCTTGATTTTGCTTTTGTTTCCCTTGCCCAAGGAGACATAGTTAACATGTTGCTACAGCCCATGTCAAAAAGATTACTGCCTCTGTTTTCTCCAGGAGTTTTATAGTTTACATCTAACTATTCTCAATCCCAATTTCCTTTCCTGGCTCCAGTGACTCCTCCCCATCCCCAACCCATCCTTCCTCCTCTGTTTAGGCTTCCTTTCTACAAGAAAAAATAGCTCTAGTCATTTTGACTCCTCCTCGTGAATTATCTTACTTTTCCAGTCCTTCCTTTCAATTACTAAACAAAGCACAGATAAGTTTATATTCTGGTAGTTAGCTACGAAAGAGTCACAATTACAGCTTGCCCAGTCCTAAGGCTTGTCCTGAAATTGCTTTAGGTTTAAGAAATGTCACCTGGATGTCAGACTTGGTATTGCCAGAGGATACGGATGCATGAGTCAAAGGTAATGAGATGGAAATTAAGAAAGAACCTGAAGATGACAATTCCGGTTTTTGAAAAATTACAGTAGCTTCTTTCTCAATAAGATACACAGGTAAAATTTCCAAAGAGCAAAATCCTATAAAGTACGAATCATACCACCACTAATTTACTGGCTCTGTACCACAAAAGAGTAAGGAATTTTTCACCTATATTTCAGGAAAAACCTCCTGTAGTAGAGCATTTAGGAAGAACTTAACCCAATGAGAAGCTGGGGCACAGGGCACCCCGGAAGATGCATACCTACTTGGGAACATACTGAGGGTGCTGGCTATACATGTGAGTGTGAACCATTCCAACTACGTACAGTAGATACAAACTACCCCCCCCTTTATTTTTTTGCTGACAGTCAGTATTAACACTACAGTAGCTTAGCAACTATAAAATCTAAAAGGGAGCTTACTGTAAGTGTATGTTTAACAGAAAAATGAGCACATATATATTTTATACACAAAGACATCTGACCTTCTTTCCAGTCTGAATCCCCAGCTTCTCAATGTTTGTACCAACAGAAAGAGAGGAGCACCCGCCCTACATCTGCAGCTGGCAGTGAGAAAGGAGATGAGCCTGAGGCCAGCCTGTGCCTTTTTTCTCAGGGACCAGTTATCCCTCTCCCATTACCAGCCTGGCTCTGTGTTTACCCACGGGCTTAGGGATCCTGCCTTGTGGTAAGCAAAAAATTCTCCTCTAAACTCTTAGCAACCAAATTTGGGTCAGAACACAAAGTTGGAAGCCAAAGTAGATGAAGAAAATAAAAGTAAAGCAAAGGAATGCATGTCATTGTAGATTATTTTTTTAAGTCAAATTACCCATAAAACGGAAAGAGTACATTCATAGACTATAATTGTAGATTGGGGGTAGGGGGGTTAGAACATATGGAGAGAATGAAAAACTATTTCATAGGGGAAGGCATTTATCTTTACTTTGGTAAGCTGAAGAAGCATCTAACCTACACACAGTTAACAATTTTGGAACCTTGTGAATTACACGGTTTGGGAAGTGGCGAATAAAGAAGAGAACTTTAGCACTGGCGATTTACTGAAGGGATGGGGTCTCCAGATACGAATCTGTTCTACAGGCAATCCCTATACTAGGTCTTCAGGAAGGAGAAAAAATAAATAGACCAAATTTGGTAGGATTTCTAAAACCGGATATATAATAAATATGGATCACTAACTTTTACACCAGCAATCGTAACTTCAAGTTTGGGGAAAGCATTATTATTCAATCATATCTTCCATATTCCAGTATCTTTTATTTGCTGGCCAAAACTTAGTTGCATTCACACACTCTTGGGCTCACTGGGGCGAATACTGCCAGGCTATTCTTAAGTATATTAAGATTTATCATCAGACACGCCAGAGTTAAGAATCTATGTGGAATCAAGTGAGAGGGACAGAACTAAAAGTCAGTGAACATCATCCCAAGGCCTGTCTCTGTCACTAACTGCCCCAGCCATGTCACTTCCATGATGATGTGTCACTATTTCTAAAATGAAGTAGTCAAACTACATAACTTCTAGCTCTAAAGTTAGTTCTAATTTCTGGTTCTTATTATCACTTTTTTTTTAATTATCACTTTTTAAAAATTTTATTTCTATCAAAGTAATACATACACAAGACTATTTTCTAAAGGTCTCTAAGAAAAATAAAAGTCAATACAAAAAGGCGTCCCTGCTGGGGTGCCTGTGTGGCTCAGTCAGTTGGGCATCCAACTTCAGCTCAGGTCATGATCTCACAGTTTGTGAGTTTGAGCCACACGTCGGGCTCTGTGCTGACAGCTTGGAGCCTGCAGCCTGCTTTGGATTCTGTGTCTCTCTTTCTCTGTCCCTCCCCCATTCATACTGTCTCTCTCAAAAAAGAAAAAAAAAAAAAAAAAAAAAAAAAAAAACTTCCCTGCTTCACGTCTGGGATAAAATACAAACATAAGAATAAATAACACCTGTCGGTTTGTGTAAAGAAAAAAAATAGAAATGAGAATACATTCTCCTTTTGTTTTTTGTTTTTAATTAACCAGAATTCCTACTAACCAGATTTCTAGAAGTCTTTCACACAGTCACTTCTTAAATCCAAATCAGTCTGGTTCTACACTACGCTTTTTTCTGTATTAGCCATCTCAGCTCCAACTTTATATGCCTTCTGAGTTAATGTGTTACCATAATCTGAAAAAAGGTAATAATTTTTCACATATTAGCTATCAGAGCTAACCAAATTATTCTTGGCTTCAATATCTGAATCCATAAAATAAGGATAAACAATCACCTTTCTCCAGATTACTAAAAAGATTAAATAAAATATAAGAACACATGGTAACTAGCCCAAAAAAGTGCATTTAATAGGCATATGTGTGGTTTAAAGGTATGGCCATCTATCCATAAAAGTTGCTTAAATGACTCATTTCCTGATTAACAGCACATTCACTCCAACAGACGTGTCTGGAAAATAATGCAACTAGAATGTTTGAAGCATGCAACTGTTAAGTATTATTTTAGAACTGCAATTCAAAAAACATGCATTGAGTATTTATATGTACCAGGTAGAATGTTAAAATTCCAGAATTCTGCTGATTATGACAATGACCCACCCTCCAAAAGCTCAGTCTAGTAGACACAAAAATTATCATATAACTGAACAATATAATAATAAAGGCATATACATGGAGCAGAAGTAGCAGGGGGAAGCAAGTAACTCATTCTGCCTGAAGAAAGTAAAGAGGAAGAGTAAAAGTCACGTGAAAAGCGGAAAGAGTAATTCTGTGGACAAGGCCTCGGGTTGAAATCCTAGTTCAGCCACTTATTAGCAACAGGATTTGGGGCAATTTAATTTCCCTCTCTGGGCCTCTCTGTAACTCTACTTTGGAAAGTTATTAAGATTAGAAATCATATATATGTTAAGCGACATATATATATGATATATAGCAGGCACTCACTAAGTGGTGGCTGACTTGTTCTAGGAGGTGTATTTGTTTTTAGTAGACCAAATTCTAAATGGCACTGTAGGGAGCATCTCTTGACTAATGACCAAGCTACATAAGGGATCACTAAGGTCACCAGCATGAAAAGGCCATAAGGAACCACATCACAATATTACCACTTTCAGAATCCACTTTTTTTCCATGTGAAGTGATTCCTAACATGTGGTATGCCGACCTGCTGGCAAAGAAGACTTCTAATCTATTATCTCCCTCCGTTTTTATCCTCACAAACTGAATTTTGCACATTCAGACTCATTATTTAGGAAATAAAAGAGGTCCCCGTGTTCCTCAGTCCGACCTGAGGAACTAGTTTTGGATGTTCAGCATATCTTGCATGAAACGGCAAAGTCTGATGAGAAAATGATTATTGAGATTATATTGGGGGAAATGAGACCTAATCCTGGGTTGAAACTGCTATTATCAACCTAATGGGGGACTTGAAGAACCGGAAGCCACTATAATGACTGGAATCTTATTAAACATTTTAAAAATATTGTCAAATCTGGCCAAGTGGGAAGTTACATTTACACTACTCTATGACCCCCCAAACTAATTTTCTCTAAACAAATGATGAGCTAAGCCAGTCCTTAACATATACAAATATAAACTCTTAAGTTCTTTTCACTTCACTCCTGCAAACACTATCAATACAATATTTGAGAAATGAATGGTGGATAAATACAAGCAGAGCCAGAAGTAAGAGAACGTAAGGTATCTCTAAACTCAACTGAATCATGAAATGGTCTTCATGTCGATTTTTTTTTTTTTTTTGAAATAAAAACGTATTTCTGACCCTCAACCATCATGTAAGGTCAGTTTGCTCCAAAGTAAATAACCACAGATTCAAAGTGAGGACACCATGAATCAACCCAGAACCGATGTTAATTTTATAGTTGCCACATTCAAGAAAATCAGTGTCAAAAAAATCAGTGCTCAAGAAAATCTGTGTTATAAAATTCCATCAATTTTCTTTTCTACAAATATCTGAGAAATATACATATACAAGACAATATACATAATTCACACATGTGTATCTTGTCAGGACAGGTTATATTTGTAAAATACTCTCCATACTCTTAACCACTTTGACGTAATGGATTTTAAAATACTAATGCTCTACCAAAATTAGCCTTATATGTTTTCAGGAATTAAATCCTGAGTATGTTTCTAAGTTTTTTCTCTGAGAAGCAGAGAACTGAGGAGTCTCCAAATTGCAACCGCATTTCCTTCTTGTAAACACTCATCTTTAAAGGGTATTTTTAAAACTCAGAACTCAGAGTGTAAGAATCTCCACCTTAACAAACCTGGAAGTTTCTTCACAAAGCAAACCTACAGATGCGATAAAAATATATGGGCATTACTGCTCACTTTTGCAACTACAACTTAGGTTATTATAATGTAGTGAAGTCCAATTCCCTCCTGACAGCCTTGACGAATGAAGGGAAATACAAAAAATGATAATAAATAAATAAATAAATAAATAAATAAATAAATAATCAAATGTCAAAGAAACGGCAACTTGAGGCCAGAGGGAGAGAGACAGACAGACAGACTCTGGAGACAGACAGGAACTAGGAGGGAGGAGATAATACGGTCAAAGCTGAAATGCTTAGAATGCACTAGACCTTGGCCCAGTCTCTGGCCCACTATACCCTACTTCATTAGTCATCTACAGCAACAAAAATTTAACAGGTGAGGCAAACTGATCTTGATCGTTGTGAACACAGAATTTAAGCCCTGTATCCGGTCTGAGATGTGTCAGAAAGAAACAGATCTAAGCATCAAGAAGCGGAGTGTGCGTGCGTGTGTCTATGTGCGTGCGCGCGTGGATGGGGGGCTGGTAAATCCACGCGAACTGTGCCCGAGACTCGGCACTAACGCTATTCGGCGCGTACTACACTAGGCAGCGCCGTCGGGAGCCCTCCCCGAGCCGGGCAGGAGGCGGGGGTCGGGGATTCTCCGCCCGCGATCCAGACCCTCGCAGCGCCCCGGGGACCGGCGCGAAGTGCACCCAGTTAACACCTTCCTCTCTGGGACCAGGGGCCGCGAGCCGGAGAGCGGGGCGCGCACGGGGGTGGGGCGGCTGAAGCGCGGCCCCTCTTCGGGAGGGAGAAAGGAGGCAGGGGGCGGCACCGCATCCCCGTCCCCACCCCGGGCGCATCAATTACCCGTGAGGTTCCTCAGCACCGTCCCGTGGGCCCAGAGGCTCAGGACCTGCTGCACCGACAGGTTGATCATGGAGTGATCGCCCCCTTCCGCCTTCATCTTCCCCGGGGGGCGCCCGCCGCCCTCTCCTCGGGCGCCGGGTGGCGGCGGCGGCTGCGGGACGGGGGGGCGGTGGGCGCGTGCGCGG
>NW_024412467.1:14715059-14832487 GCF_014898765.1 Herpailurus yagouaroundi
CCTCCAGGCCGCCGCCGCCGCCGCCGGGGAAGGCTGCGGGGCGCCGGGCCGGGCGCTGCTGCTGCCGCCGACGGGCCTCCGGGGGGGGGCAGCTCAGCGCGTCTCCCAGGCAGCCCCCTCCCCGCCGGGGAGACATTGAGGACGGCGGACGGGGGAGGGGAGGGGGCCGGGC
The DNA here is from genome assembly GCF_014898765.1 of Herpailurus yagouaroundi. Lineage (NCBI taxonomy): Eukaryota > Metazoa > Chordata > Mammalia > Carnivora > Felidae > Herpailurus > Herpailurus yagouaroundi. The sequence goes on from NW_024412467.1 coordinate 14,715,232, forward strand.
GCTCTCCCCGCGCGGCCCCCGAGCGAAGACTCGGGGCGGAAGAGGCCGCTGTCGCTCCCTCTCAGGGGCAGCCCCGCGCCGCGGGGGCCGGGCACGCGAGGAGGCCGAGGTCACGCAGGGAGGCCCGGGGTGATGGGCAGACGGCAGGTGCAGCCCCCGACGGGGCCCAGCTCATCACCGCCGGAGGACGAAGAGACCCGAGACCCGGAGGAGTGTGCGGCGGCGGCCGCGGCGGCACCTGCCGCCAGCCTGCCCACCCTCCGGCCGCCGACACTCGAGGAACCGCCCCCTCCACCCGCGGCCGCCGGCGGGCCGCTCGTGCGCGCGCGCACGGGTCCCCACCTCCCCCGCCGTCCCCGGAGCCGCTGCGCATGCTCACTCTCCCCCTTCTCGCGACCCGCCGCCCTCCGACTGCCGGCCGGCCCCCAAAGCCCTCCTCCTCCCCCTTCCCCGCGCGCGCGCGAGCTCGCGCGGCTGACGGCGCCCGGCGTCGGCCCGCAGTGGGGCGGAGGGAAGCGCGGCCTACGTCACTAGCGCCACCGCCCGGCCCCACTGCTGATTGGGTGCTCCGAGGGAACCGCCTCCACTCCCTCCCCGCCCCCAGGCGCCGGGGGCGCGCCTGGTGAGAGCTGGAGTCGTAGCCCGGGGAAAGCGAGGTACCGAGATGCTGCGAGATGCTGGAGCCCCAGCTTGAGGGGCAGCCCGACCCACCTTGCGGTGGTGTGAGGGGTGCTCAAACCCGTGTGATGGATTCGGTGGCATTTCAGATCTTCGGCCTCGAATAAAATGCTTTTGATAAAGATGTTTGCGTACAAGTTATTATTTTTTTTTAAGGGCGTAAATATCTCAACATTTTAGATTCATTTGTTTGCGTTTTTGGTTTTTTTAAAGTTAAGTCAGGTGGTCTGGATAGGTCACTACCTGCGGAATGCATTTTTAAGCCACTAAAACAGAAATAGACCCGTTTTATCTTCATCCAGTCCTTCCCTCAGCAAGAACTTGGGCCTCCCGTCACTCTAGCGTCTGAAATCACCTATTGATACGAGGCTTGGCAGGTGTCCTACTCCACCACGCCATCCCCTGGTCTAGTGTTTTTTTTTTTTTTTTTTTTTCCTCCCATTGCGGTATTCTTTTTATCTAAATTGTGAAAGTCTCCCGTTATTTTTTCCCCCTACCACTGAAACTGGACTCTCTTCCCAGGGTTTGCTGCCTTTCTCTGTATCCAATATTAGCCGGAGGAGCTAAATTACAACCACAGCGAACTAAACTCCTCCTTGATGTTTGAAACCTTTTAACTTGCAAAATAAAAGCTCAGTTTTGGCGATAGCATAAATATGCACAAGGCAGCTCTCTGCACCCCTCCTTTTTCAACCCCTCCGTTGTACACATGTATGCACTACCTGCCTGATATCACAAGAAAGGGAAATTTTTGCGTCATGATTTGGAATTGAGCCAAAACTCATAATGTGGAGTTTATCTTCCTCTACAATTTAGAAGTATTAGATGTTAATCAATTTAATATCATAGAATATGACACTTAAAAGAGGCTTTAACATTTTTCTAATTCATTTCACTTTACAGGTAGAGAACTCATCCTGCAGAATTAAGTGATTTGACGTAGGTGACGCCACTTCAGAGCCTAGTTTCTGAAATTCGTAGTCTGAATTCTTTCTTGCTATGACACTACCTTTCTCAACTCACTAATTAACTCCATAATTTAAGGTGCTGAATGGGGACGTGCAGGTTACCTGGTGGCAACATTAAAAGATTTGGCATTATTTGATTAGTGATATTAGAGAATGTGGTCACGTTCCGTGAAGGGTTTATAGCAACAGCTCATTAAATTCTCACATCAGGAACTTTTAGTCAGTTAACACGGAATCAATTGGGGTTCTTATGGTTACACACTATTATATACACATAGTAGCATTCATTAAATACATATATTTAAAATATTCAGAACTTGGGGCAGTGCCTAGCACATGATGTTCAATAAATATTTGCTGAATGAATAATTGAACGAACTTCATAGAAAAGTCAGCATTTTTTTTGTTCCATGTATTTTTTAAAAACTAAATCTAAGTGACTTCAGGAATTGAGAAAGTAAAGACGCAGCAATGAAGCCTCAAGTCGTGCTTTCATAACTTGACAATTTTCCCACTGCTTTTCAGCTCAATTTAATAAGCATTTATTTGGCACCTACTATCCATAATGTTCTATGCTAAGCAGAATCTATAGGATTCTAAGGAGACTAAGGTCATTACTCTAGGCTAATGCATTGCATTTTACTTGTCTTTGCCTTGATAAAGGTAATGATACCTACTGTATTAGAAGCCTATGTTCTTGAGAGAATTGAACATTTTCCCAATAGCCAGAGTTATGAAACTCAAAACTGAGTTAATGCAAGTAGAGGTTGTATAATTTCTTTCCTTGAAGATTTTTGATATTGAATAAATATAACAATCAAGGAATGGCTGAGTCACATTCCTGCCAGAAGTCAGAGAACACACGAAACGAACCCTAGAGGTGTCTTTCAATCTTGTGCTCTTGAGTGTGAAATAAACAGTTCTTGGTTTATTTTTTATGTTCAGATAAGGGAACATCCATAAGTCTTAGGCATCCTATTAATTGTCCAAAGAGGGCTCAGAAGAAAGCTCTCAAAATCAATTGGAATATAAAATGATATTGATCCTTGGAGAAAAACATTATTGAAGGTTTTTTCCCTTCACTTTATTATCATCCTTTATTGTTATCCAGGACTATAGCATAGAGTCACATTATGTAGGCAACCTAATTTCATGTTCTTACACATTTCACTGGGTTCTAAACCCTGAGTGGTGGGGTAGGTTCAATAGATTGATTACCTGGAAAATATGGCTTGAACACTGGCTCCAAGACCTACTAGCTTTAAAATGGGAATAATGATAGTATCTCTCTCTTGAAATTTTTGGTGTCCTTTAAGTAACAATAACACAGACCTCCTTCCTTATGCTAGGCCCTGTGTCAAATTAAAACTATAGATTCAATTGTCACAAGGATGAGTTGAAATTTCTCAATACTATTAGACTATTTTATTTTCACAATCCATATACAAGGCTGTGCAAATCTTTGTACACACACACACACACACACAGAAATGAGAGCACTGTTGGTTATTTTTTGAAGAAAAGAAAATTAAATTGGAAGAAATGACAGAAACAAAAGGAAGAAGGAGTCATATTATTATTCAAAAATAACTATGCCACTGAAATTTACATGTTGCAATGTTTCTCAGCATACCTATTAAAGTCAAGAGACATTTTCCATCACAGTAAATCAGAGAAACAAAGTACAAGACTATTTCCTTCTCAAAAAGCTCTAATTCTAAAAACAATGCCACAAAATGACATTGTGGAAATTCACGTTCTAAATGTAGTTAGTCTACCTACTAAAATTGTATCATTCCAATTTGCCCACCTTGGGAATTTAAAAAGCTGAAATTTCTGGGACCAGGAAATACAAAGGTGTGTCCTGTTTTATTTCCCCAGTAAGATACGACACACTTAGGATGCCAAGCTACTTTATGCGGCTGCCCAGAAAAGGAAAAGCTGATCCATATTGGCAATGGATATGACCTCCATCCACAGTCATGAAGGGTGAGGGGCATGTTTGAGATGGCAGGACAGACAGATAACTGCCCATGCCTCCAATTCTATTTTCCACCTTATTTTTGTGCCCTCCCTCTACCACCTTATTTATTATCCCAAGTCTTAGAAAGAGAATACATAATGATATTTGGACTCCGAGAATTCGTACTTTGAAGGTTAATATGAGCATGAGAAGAAAAATACTGCTAAAATCACACACACACACACACACACACACACACACACACACACACTTCTGCATTTACAACATATGAGATGCAGTTTTCACCCTAAAAATCAGTGTCTACAAATTACCCTGCATATCCCCTGGTCATATTATAGATGAAAGGCCAAATATTTTTTTAAAAAAACATAAAATAATGTGTTAACTAAACAGCATCTGTAGATTTGTGATACATAATCTACACTACATTTCAGTTCTTAAATTATTTCACTATTGAGCTAAACATCAGAAAGCATTGTATACCAAGATCAAAATGGTGAAAATGGTATTTCGCTGTATTTTAATTAACATTTTTCTGATTTTCAGTAAGGTTACACATTTTTTTTTATGTGTATAGGAATTTTGGATTACCTTTTCTAGGGACTTTCACCTGTTTTCCTTTCACATAATTTATCTTTTGAAAACTATATGTAAGGGCTTTTATATGTTTAACAAATTAATCTTTGTGATATGCATTTCATTTATTGTTTCCAAAGAGTTTGTCAATTTCTTTTAATTTTAATAATTTTTTTTGTCATACAGAAATTTCTGATATTTACATTGTCAGGCTTTCATTTTATGGTATCTTCACTCATGCTTTAAAAAGTCTTCCTCTTGGGGCGCCTGGGTGGCTTAGTCAGTTAAGTGTCCAACTTCTGCTCAGGTCATGATCTCAGGGTTCATGAGTTTGAGCCCTGCCCTGGGCTCTGTGGTGAAAGCTAGAGCCTGGTTTGGCTTCCGGATCTTCCTCCCAATTTTTCTCTTTCTCTCTCTCTCTCTCTCTTTCTCTCTCTCTCAAAAATAAACAAACATTAAAAGAGAAAATCTTTCTCAGGTTTTATTTTTAAACCTTCTTATGTGTTTTCTAAATATTTTATGGGTGTTTTTGTTTACAACTTTGGTCCACTTGGAATTTTTTTAATGTAAGGAGTTTGGTAAAAATCCAATTTTTTTTTTTCCAGATGGGTACTGTTGTCCCCAAATCCATCATTTTCCCACCTAAATACCTAAAATATGTAACTACCTAAAATTCCAGCTATATCATGTATCAAATTCTTTATATACTTGGATTTATTTTCGGGTTTTCATTGTTTTAGCTATTCGTCTGTTCATGTGTCAGTACTACCCTGTTTTTATTTTCTTTAACAGTAGAATTTCCTTCAAAACCTGAAATAGTTCCCTCTTGTCTATTACTCATTTTCAATTTTTTTCTGATTAATCTTGAATGTGTATTATCCCAGGGAAACTTTAAAATCAGCTTCCTAAAAAGTAAAATAAAATAAAATAAAATAAAATAAAATAAAATAAAATAAAATAAAATAAAATAAAATAAGGTAAAATAAAATAAGCTTCCTAATTCTAAAAATGTTACTGGTTATATTTTTAGTGGAATCATGTTTAATTTACAAACGAGTGTGGTGTAAATTGAGAAATCTTGATCTCTCATTTTAAGAATTTTGATTTTGAAAAGTTGCTGAAAATGTCTGTTCAGCATCTGTAGATATGACCATGTGATTCTTCCTTTGGTTGTAAGTACAGGGTGAATGATATTAATGTATTTCCTAATATATTCTCTTTGTGTTCTTGGAATAAATGCCACTTGGTCATGGCCACGGTGTGGAAATTCCTCAAAAAATTAAAAATAGATCTACCCTATGACCCAGCAATAGGACTGCTAGGAATTTACCCAAGGGATAGAGGAGTGCTGATGCATAGGGGCACTTGTACCCCAATGTTTATAGCAGCACTTTCAACAATAGCCAAATTATGGAAAGTGCCTATTTATTTATTTTGAGAGAGACAGAGAGAGTGCAAGCTGGGGTGGGGCAGAAAGTGAGGGGGTACAGATCTGAAGCAGGCTTCTTGCAGACAGTAGAGAGCCAATGCGGGACTGGAATTCACAAACTGTGAGATCATGACCGGAGCTGGAACCAAGAGTCAGATGCTTAACTGACTGAGCCACCCAGACACCCCTTCCCATTCCTTTAATATGCTACTCAATTCTGCATCTTAATCTTTTATTAGAATTGCCCCATTGATATAAGTGAGATTGATCTACAGTTCTGTTTAGAGACATGTTTGATTTAGGGTTTTGTTTGTTTGTTTGTTTGTTTTCTAATTAATTTTGTATTGGCTTTATACAAAATACTTAGAAACTGTCCTTATGTGGGCTTCTCTTTTTCTTAAATGTTTGGAGCAATTCAACCATAAAACTGCTATCCATGCTTTGGGGAAGCAGTTCTTTTGTCAACTGTTTACTTAATATTATTTTTCCTAGGGCAATCAATATACTTAGATATTTTTTCCTCTTCTTGATCCTTTTTCCTATATATTTTTTTATTTTGGTCTATTTTTAGCTCTCTGACACCATTTTGAAAAATAATTTTCAGAGTTAACCAACGCCTCCTCTAATTCCTTTAATTTCTCCAACACATTGCTCATTTTGTGACTTTACGCTTTCCCTCACTTTATCTCAATTATATTTGCTGTTCATTTTATATTTTTTTCCAGTTAACTGGGTCTTAGAGATATTTGTCAGTTCTTCATGTATCTATATATTCATTCACATTGTTTTGAATTTTATCATTATCAGTTTCTGCTGCTTTCCTTCGCATTGTTTTGTTGTTTTCTATAAATTTTATGTTAGCTGTTTGATTCATTTACTTTTATTCTTACTTGTTTCTTAGGAAGTACAAGTATTTTAAGTTTGTTCACTGAGTGCTACTTCAGTGCTATCCTGTGGCTTTCGAGACATAATGTTCCATTAACATTTTCTATTGTTACCTTCCAGAAATTCTACCACTTTCGTTTTGATGTCTACTTTAAAATTACTTCAAAGAGAGACTCCCTTCTCATTTTTGACTTTTAGGGGAGGAGGTTTTATATTTATTAGCAGTTCAGAATGCTTTTACAGTGTGGTCAAAGAATGTTATCTATACTATTTTCTACTTTGGGGAATTTATTCACGTTTTCTTTATGACCCAGTGTATGGTTAACTTTGGTAAGTGAGTATGTACACAAAAAGGTGTATTCCATTTTTAGGGAATAGTGTGGTATATACATGAGTAAGATCTAGCATATTTTTTGTGTTACTAACAGTCTTCGCCATCTTACTTTTATGTGCTAAATCTACGTAGGCTGTACCTTAGATTTTCACTAGCCCATGCTGCGTAACAAACTCAAATTTTCATTGGCTTAACAGTACATCTCGTTGCTTGTCTGTGGTGCGTGAGAACTGCAGATCAGTTGCTGTTCCCTGGTACCTGCTTGCTCTGGTTCAGTCCAGCTCCGGGCCTTTTCATTTCAGATGCAGAACTGGAGGAGAAGCCACCCTTTGGGTTCAGGCTGTGCTCATGGTCTAGGGCAGGAACTAGGGTCACAACCCGGGCTCTTGCCTTGCAGACAAATTTTAAGGGGACTCCAAAAACTCAGGGATCAAGATAAATGCCATTCTCACTCAATATTTTTAACATCGATATTAAGACAAAAATCCATGTTGAACAACATGTCAAAATGTTTACATGGAACAGAGTCTCACCCTGAACTTTCATGATCCTACCTCACCCACCTCACCCTGATCCCAGTGCTGGAGGGAACGAGTTTGTCAGTTCCAGGCTAAGCAGGTGCACCTAAAGTTTATGAACAGATATGGTCCATGCACATACTCCCATTCCTTCGGCCAAAGCACGTTGCATGATCAAGACCGAATTGAATAGGAGAAAGAAATATATTCTACCTACAAGTAAAGAGGGGAAGGATGGGTGTGTAGAAGCAACAAATAATTGAAACAGATGAGACAGTCCAATACAGGCTGAGTGAGGTCAGTCTCCTACCGATACTCTAATTCTACATATTTCTCCTATTTTTATGGTTTGACCTTTATGAATTTCGATTCTATATTTTTCACGTCTATTAGAGTCTGATTATGATCTTTTTCTTTTGTGAAAATTAATAAAGAGAAACGTCACTAAAATGGAGTCGGGAGGTTGGATCAGGGGAGCCCTGGGGCCCTACTACTTGTCATCAGACGGACCTTGCACATGGACACTGCTTTATTATCCCAGCAGGAGGAAGAAAGGTTTTCCTCCTAACCTGGCAACAGCCCAGCCAATGAGGATCCACTACACTTAAAACTCCCAGTTTACTCCAATGGAAGTTTTGTTTATATCAGCCTCCCCTCTACTCTATAAAGAGCATTCCTCTCCTTTATTCAGCCCACTTGCCTTTGGTTTTCGCCTAAGTTTGCTTAACAGCTAATTCCCAAACAAAGCTGTTTTTGCTGGTAAAATAACTGGAAGTTTTATTTTTAAGGTTAACACCTTGTAATTAAAAATGTCTTAATTTGTAGTATAGACGTTTTTAAATTTAATTTAATCTTATCTAATATTAAGGTTCCGGCTCTAACAGAAATGTTTTCTGCTTGTATTTGCCAAGCATAATTAAACAAATTTTTTTAATGTTTATTTATTTTTCAGAGAGAGAGACAGAGTGCGAGCATGGGAAGGGCAGAGAGAGAGGGAAACACAGAATCTGAAGCAGGCTCCAGGCTCTGAGCTGTCAGCACAGAGCTTGACGCAGGGCTTGAACCCACAAACCACAAGATCATGACGTGAGCCCAAGTCGCACACTTAACCGACTGAGCCATCCAGGTACCATTGCCAAGCATAATTTTGTCCTTTCTTTTTCAACTTTCTGAATAACTTTCTGAACAACTTTCAGGGATTCTGTTGTTGAGTTTGACTTTATGATTGATATGCCATGAGACTTTTTAAAAATATTTTAACAGTATTGGTAATATTTTATTTATTTTTCGAATACAATTTATTGTCAAGTTAGCTAATATACAGTATAACCAGTGTGCTCTTGTCTTCGGGAGTAGATTCTCATGATTCATCACTTACATACAACACCCAGGGCTCATCCCAACAAGTGCTCTCCTCAATACCCATCGTCCATTTTGCCCTCCCCTGCACCCACATATCAACCCTCAGTTTGTTCTCTGTGTCCAAGAGTCTTTTATGGCTTACCTCCCTCTCTGAAACTATTTTTCCCCTTCCCTTCCCCCAAGGTCTTCTGTTAAGTTTCTCAAATTCCACACATGAGTGAAAACATATGACACTTGTCTTTCTCTGCCTGACTGATTTCACTTAGCATAATACAGTCCAGTTCCATCCATGTTGTTGCAAATGGCAAGTTTTTATTCTTTTCATTGCCAAGTAGTATTCCATTGTGTGTGTGTGTGTGTGTGTGTGTGTGTGTGTGTGTGTGTGTATACCACATCTTCTTTATCCATTCATCAGTTGATGGATACTTGGGCTCTTTCCATAGTTTGTCTATTGTCGATACCGCTGCTATAAACAGTGGGGTACATGTGCCGCTATGAATCAACACTCCTGTATCTTTTGAATAAATTCCTAGTAGTGCTATTGCTGGGTTGTAGGATAATTCTATTTTTAATTTTTTGAAGAACCTCCACACTGTTTTCCAGAGTGGCTGCATCAGTTTCCCACCAGCAGGACAAGAGGGTTCCCATTTCTCCATATCCTCCCCACCATCTGTTGTTTCCTAAGTTATTGATTTTAGCCACTCTGATCAGTGTGAGGTGGTATCTCAATGTGGCTTTGGTTTGTATTTCCCTGATGATGAGCGATGTCGAGCATCTTTTCATGTGTCTGTTGGCCATCTGGATGTCTTCTTTGGAAAAGTGTCTATTCATGTCTTCTGCCCATTTCTTCACTGGGTTATTTGTTTTTTGGGTGTTGAGTTTGGTAAGTTCTTTATAGATTTTGGATACTAATCCTTTATCTGATACGTCATTTGCAAATATCTTTTCCCATTCCTTCGGTTGCCTTTCAGTTTTGTTGATTGTTTCCTTTGCAGTGCAGAAGCTTTTTATCTTGATGAGGTCCCCCAAGTTTGTTTTTGCTTCAATTTCCCTTGCATGAGGCTATTTTAATAGAGGAACCTAAACCATTTCTATTTGTTGTTATAAGAGGTATGTGGTATTAGTTGTATCACAGTTATGTTATGATTTCTATTTTTGTTGCTTTTTAAAACAATGTAGTTAGTATAGTTTGTATTTCTTTTGCTTTGTCTGTGCATTCCTTATAATTTAAAAGGGTAAATTCTGTTTTTATTTTTTATGATAATCTCTATCACCATCACTGATATATACGCACATCATCTTCTGTTTGGAATGTATATATTGACCCACTCCACACAATCTTAAAACTACTTACCTCCATTTCCTTACATCTGTTTTCCCTCCTCTTCCCCATTAGATTATAGCAGATTGTATATTTTTTCCACTGTTTACTTCTACTGCTAAACTACCCGGGTTAATCCTACTTTGACTGTTTTTCCAGATATGAACATTTAATGTTAGGCAAATTACTTAACCTCTCTAATCTCCAATTTCCTCATACAATGGGAAATACATGTAAATTTATTTATACTCTTCATTTATATATTACATATTTTATTTTAATATTTCCTTGGGCTACTGTGAGTGCCAGATAAGTACTCAGAATGGAGTCTGAGAGCTATAAATACTCAATTAATGCTAGCTTTTTACTATTAGTGTATTTAAATATTAATAGGTTTTTATAAAACCATATGGAAATGCCAACTTTCTGAACAATATTTCTTCTAAAGAATATGCAAAAAGGCCTTGTAAAGAATTCTTTTTTTAATTAATTAATTTGTTTTTGAGAAAGAGCACAAACAGGGCAGGTGTCAGAGAGAGAGAAGGAGACACAGAATCCAAAGCAGGGTCCAGGCTCCGAGCTGTCAGCACGGAGCCTGACATGGGGCTCGAACCCACAAACCATGAGACCATGACCTGAGCCGCAGTCAGACGCTTAACCGACTGAGCCACCCGGGTGCCTCAAGGATTCTCTGGATGGGCAAGCATCTACTTCTATTTATTCTCACCCCTTTTTTTAATGTAATACATTCCCATGGCTGAAAACTCTCATCATGTGAAATGTATTCAGTGAAAAGTCTTCTTGAACTCTATTCCCAAGTACTACTTTGTACCCCTCAGGCAACCACTGGTATTAGCTCTTCTGTAGATTCTTTCTAAATCTTAGCCACGTTAAATATCATTTCAACCCAGTTACGAAAGGTGAGGAAATCTGAGTACTTAAGCATTCCCTTCCCCCTCTTTCCCTCCCAACTCTATACGTTTTCATAATATTCTTTCATCATTGACATTGAGAATGTTTATGGAGGTGCCCGAGTGACTCAGTCGGTTGAGCGTTTGACTCTTAATTTCAGCTCAGGTCGTGATCCCAGAGTCGTGGGATCGAGCCCCTCATGTCAGGCTCCACGCTGAGGGTGGAGACTGCTTAAAATTTTCTCTGTCTCTCCCTCTGCCACTCTTCCCAGAGCATGCACTCCATTTCTCTAAAATAAAATAAAATAAAATAAAATAAAATAAAATAAAATAAAATAAAATAAAATAAAAAGAATGTTTATGGAAGGGGTGCCTGGGTGGCCCAGTCAGTTGAGTGTCCACCTCTTGACTTTGGCTCAGGATTTGAAGTGCCATCGGACAGACCATTTGTGTCCTATATTTGGCTCCTCTCGTGTTCCCTGGCCCAGGCTTGGGCCAGCACAGAACTTGGACGGGGACATAGGCATCAACGGAGAGAACATCAAGGAAAGTCCTCTGGCTGTGGTTTGAAGAGCAGGAGAAAGAGCCCCCCCAGCTTCTTCACCTGATTGGATGAGGCCCATGCACATTAGTGTAGGCAACCTGCTTTACTCAGTCTACCTTAATCTCATCTGGAAACACCCTCGCAGAAACGCCCAGAATAACATTTGACCAAATATCTGGGCACCTCATGGCCCAGTCAAGTTGACACATAAAATGAACCCTCACAAAGGTAACCCAAGAAATTCAGATCTGAAGACACCTGGGTTATACAACATATTCAGCAGAAGGGACATCCCTCATATTACTGAAAGCAGCTCTAAAATGAAAAGAGGAAGCATTACAAACAGCTCAAAAGCTACTATTTAACACTCTCTGTCTTCCATGGGCTGGACTATGACCCTCACAACACTCTTTGAAGGTTCTGCTGTTATTCTACTTTCCGAACGAGTGAAGTGTAGTTCTGAGCAGCCAGTAACCTGCCAAGGTCACCTAGCCTAATGCCATTTGACTTCTGCTCCCCGAAACTTAACTGCTACTCCCCAAAACGACTTATTTTAGTAAGATTTCCGAGACTTGAAATTTACAGAAACCATAGAAGCAGACCTGTTTGTTGTATGACCTTTGTGGCATAGACATCGGCTATTCACTGAATTCTCTTTTTCTCATCCTCTGAAGGCGAGATGCGTTCTTCAGACTTCCTCAGCGTTAGGGACAGCCATGAAATGTGCCCAGCTGTGATGTGTGCCCCTTCCTGGCCTGGCGTATAATAACCTCCCAGAACTGTCCCTTTACACTCTTTCATTTTTCTGACCCATTGGGCTGGTGATACCCAAGCAGCTTGGAAAGCCACAGGTTGAAGACATCAAAGCGGCCATCAGCTCGGGTTCTTGAAAGAGTGCACAGAACAGGGCACAGAGCACCCCTGTTGATCTGGAACCTACTTTGAACTTTCTCAGTGCTGAGCTATAGTGTTGTGGGAGTTTTGTTCTATCAGTTTAGCTAACCTAATTAATACTCCAATACTGTTCCTATTAGGAGTGCATTCGTTTGTACTTGATGTTTCCAGTGACTTTATTTCCTGGCATCTACTGGTGAACTCAGTTTAATAATCAAATCTAGGTGATCCAAATTTTCTATCAGGCCAAAACAATCTGAGTTTATCACAGAATGCTGCTAACTCATCCAGGCCAGCATCCTCTACCCATTCCAACTGCCTAATTTTTTGTATCACCTACAGAATGAAGGTTACCCTGCTACGTCATGCCCTGTTAAAGTTCCATCTGATTAAGTTACCATAGTAGATTGAATTCAACTGGAAATATCTTGCTGCATTAAAGAAAAGCAAGAACTCTGAACATAAATTTTTCAGTGGCCATTTTTTTATGCCATCTTAGATAACATAACTGTTTAACTTCATATAGTAAATATCTGGGGTAATTGGGAACATCATGAGAATATCTGACCCATTGTAAAAGCACAAGTTTGAACCCAAGTTAATAGTTTTCATAATTTTCTTTCATTATTTTAATCATAATCCTTTTTCAAAGAAGCCATTTTTCCTACCCTTGAAGACCTCGGCATAGGTTTAAGGGAGAATAATACATTAGAAACAATAAAAAACCAGTAAAAAACAACCTGTGACTGAGTATACACTAACATTATATATAAAATATATATATATATATAATATGTGCATATTAAATACACATATAAAGGGGCGCCTGGGTGATTCAGTCAGTTAAGTATTTGAGTTCGGATCAGTATTGAGATCTCACGGTTCGTGAGTTCGAGCCCCACCTTGAGCTCTATGCTGACAGCTCAGAGCCTGGAGCCTGCTTCAGATTCTGTGTCTCCCTCTCTCTCTGCCCCTCCCCTTCTCATGCTCTGTCTCTCTCTCTCTCTCTCTCAAAAATAAATAAACATTAAAAAAATAAAAGAAATAAATAAAAACAAAAATAAAATTTAAATACACATATCTAACCTGTATTATCATACATTTATATATGATATACAAACAAATTATTATTTACGTATAAGGGTATGTATATGTATATGATTATATATGTATTGTATATAATATGCACAGTAACATGTATAATAATATACATATATATATTACACATAATGTGAATAATATCTATTATATATTTTATGTATTACATAATATATAAAATATAAAAATGTAAGTGTACATGTATATACACATACATATTGCATAAATGCTGAGGGAATTATAAGAGTGGGATAGGATAAATCAGTGCTCTCCTTACAACCCAGGTCACGTGACTCAATTCCAAGTATGAGAAAAGGTTGTATCAACTAGGGCATTCAGTTCCGTCTCTTAATTTATTGTTACCAATGACCAAAGGAAAGGAAGACCGTGTCTTAAAAATCAAATGAACAGAGTTTGATTGAGCAAGGCACTGTGTTTGGGCAACAGTTGAGTTGGTGGCATCTCTCAGAATTAGGCCAAGGGTTGTGTGTAAGCAATAAATTGCACAATAAAATGCAACTTCCTCTGAGCAACCAGGGAGCATTTCTTGCTTCTCAAGGTCTGGCTTCCAAGGGAACCTCCTCTTTTATTTCAACCTCCTTGTATTCATCCTGGATTTCCAAGCTTAAATAAAGTGCAATTTAGTATTTTACTGTGAAACATGATGCACGAAATGCAGAAAGATGAATAAGCACTTTCATTTACTCCAGAAAGATCAGCAGCGAAAATTTTATGGTCCATGTGTATTAAGAGGCCTATTTAAAAAGATCTCATTTCAAACAAAGTGACTTTTTTGTAATGATAATTTTTGTGTGGTTTTTTTTTTTGTTTGTTTGTTTTTTGGTCTGGAAACTCTGGGGAAGTTACTTAAAGTGGGGGCAAATGAAAGACCCTTTTTCCTTTTGCTTGTCCTTCATTTCTAAAAGTCTGAACACTGGTGCACCTGGGTGGCTCAGTCGGTTAAGCGTCCGACTTCGGCTCAGGTCATGATCTCACAGTCTGTGGGTTCGAGCCCCGCATCGGGCTCTGTGCTGACAGCTCAGAGCCTGGAGCTTGCTTGGGATTCTGTGTCTCCCTCTCCCTCTGCCCCTTCCCTGCTCACTCTTTGTCTCAAAAATGAATAAAACATTAAAAAAATTTTTTTAATAAAAGTCTGAACATGATGTGAATAGATTATGAAGCATTTTGAAATCGTTATTTATTCCTTTCTATTTTTTGTAAGACTTTGAAAAATAGGGCCATTTCCTTCTCATACATACTGAGGGCTAACGGATGAGAAGGAAAGAATAAATGCATGTATTTAAATTGGTCATTTACTTTGAAATTGCTGAGTTGGCCTCAGTTGGAAATACATCCCTGAAAATTTTGTCATTGCTTCAGTAAAAGTAGCCAGTCAGGGATAACTGTTTAAGAATCTGGGAAAAGACTGACATATACTTTTAAAAAGTTATGTGAAAAAGCTTTCTTGGTTTGAAGTCAAGCATTTATGCCCATAAGGTTGCTTTTCTATTTGGAATCAGAATGTTTTTCTTCCTATTTGGGTATTTAAGGCTAACTTTAATAAACAGCACTCTTTTTAAAAATGCCGCATCAATGGTGCTAAGGTTTGCCATTTGAGGCTGGATTTGTTATTTGGAAATAATAAGAAGTTACTTGGTATAATGTCCGTTGAGTGACCAGCCTGGGAAAATCTTTCTTTTGATGTCAAAAGTGAGGTGTAACGTAAGTGGTGAAACTTTTGTCTGCATAGTTCATAACTTGGTTTGAAAGAAAATTAAAAAGTATTTTAAGTAATGACGTCATTAAAATAAGAATCTAACTTTCCAGAGTATCTTCTCTGAAGGGTAATATAAATGATAGTAAACCTTTGAAGTATGTGGTCTGGAAGACGTTAATGAGAGAAATTGAAAAAGACACAGATAAATGGGAAGATACGGCATGCCCATGGATTGAAGAGTATTATTCAAATACCCATGTGACCCAAAGTCATCTACAGATTCAATGCAGTCCCTATAAAAAATTCTCATGGCATTTCCCCTCAAAATAGAACACCACCCCCCAACTTGTATGAAACCACAAAAGACTCTGAAGAGCCAAAGCAATCTTGAGAAAGAACAAAGCTGGAGGCCTTGCTCTCCCTGATTTCAAACCATATGACAAAGCTATAATAATCAAGACGGTATGGCATAAAGACAAACACATAGGCCGGCCAGAAAGGATAGAGAGCCCAGAAACAAATCCACACATATGTGGTCAATTAATATATGACAAAAGAGCCAAAAACATACTATGGGGAAAGGACAGTCTCTTTAATAAATAATGTTAGGAAAACTAGACAGCCGCACAGAAAAGAATGAAACTAAACCACTATATTTGCAGTGACACAGCCCCAGTCCATGACCTCACTGCTTCATGGAAGGATTACTACAGCAATGCCCTAGTTAGCCTGCCAGGCTCCAGTCTCCACCCTTCCCATGCATCTTTCATGACCTTTGTGCAGCTAATCTCCCCACCGCCGATTTTCATCCTGTTATTTCTCTGCTCAGCAATTCCCTATGCTCCTTATGTTTAAAATTCTCTGACTTCTCTTTAGCCAGCATGTTCACCCGCTCTTGTTTCTATGGCTTCCAACATGCACTTATGCTCTAGTAAAATTAACTGCTTCTCTGCAAAACTGAGTGTATCCTTATCTCCATACTTGGGCGTATATTGTCCACTTGGCAATTTATCCTTTCAAATCCTGTCTCCTCCTTCAGGCCCCACCTCCAATCCCACTTTTCTAGAAAGTTCTCTCTGACCATTGAAGTTTTAGGTCATTGTAGTTAAGCCCCAAGAAAGGAATGACAGAAGAATTGTCAGAAATACAAAATGTGTACTCTCTCTCTCTCTGTGTCTTCTGTACTGAGCTTCTATGTTTACTTTTTCCCATCTCTCTCCTCAGAACTTCTAAAAATCAGCATATATATCCCTCTGCACTGTTTTATTACTGTTGCTTTATATCTCTTCCCATCTACTTTACCAGACAGAGGGCAAAGTCCATATCTCACAGAGAGGGGTGGTTTCTTATAACATTTACACCACCTAGCGCTATGTGGATTATTTATTGGTAAGTAATTTTTGTTTGATTACCTTCATTTAATTAAGTTTCACAATAGTTTGAGAGTGAAGAGAAACCAAGTTTCTAAAATCAAATATGCTCTGCAAACTCGCTTTCTTAGCTAAAAATGTTTCGCCCAGGGCAGATGGAGTCTGCAACACGAATTGTAAAGATAATTTTCCAAGCCCTGTGAGGAAAACCTATCAGGACACTTAAGGGTTGTGTTAATTCTCTACTGTCTTTGGTTTTCTAGACATGTCCTTAGAACTACACTAACTAATAAAAATGATGCTGGTCAGGTGAGCCCAGACTGGAAGGGGATGAGTAGCTTGGAATCCAGCCTTCTTGTGAGACACCTGGGGTGATCCTGAGTCTACTGCTATCTGGAACCAACAAAAATAAAAAACAATTATATTGGTAATACTGGAAAAAATTTTATTTAGCAAGGTGAGTGAATGTCATCTTTGCGTTTGCCTGAGTCACTAAAAATATGTCAATTTGTGCTTCAGCCAAGGCAAAATTTCTGAAGAGAAAACTTACTGCTATTCGGAAGCCACAAAAAGTCAGGTGCTTCGTCCCCAAAGTATTAAAATTATTAAAATTAAAATTATTGACTACCTCAGAAATACTTATTGGTAATACTTACCAGGCAAACAAAACTTGATTGCCTTTCTGGGAACAGCTCAAAGAGATTCAAATTAAAAACTAATCCGAAGGAGTCACTGAATATCAAATCCTGTGCATTTTCTGACAACATACTCTCTCACTTCTGGAAAATACACATCGAAGTTTGACACTGAAGCTGCAAAAGAGCAGAGGTGATCTGAGCGACTCTATACTCAGCATCTTAGTGAGTGAGCAGGGAGGAGGCATACAAGTATTGAGTAGCAAGGAACATATTAGTAAGTCAGGGCCATATAAGTAGTGAGTGGGGGCCATATAAGTAGTGAGTAAGGAAACGTGGGGGCATATAAGTCGTGGCTAGCAGGGGGCACTATAAAGCTAACATGAACCTTTGAGGAAATAGATCAGAAAAGGGCCCTCTTCCATGGGCCAAGACAAAGACTGTCATAATCATGAACAGCGTTGGTGGACGAAACCTCCCATAATCCATATTTAGTTTTGTATTATTGGGGCCTCTTTAGCAGAAACTCAGTGTGACAAAAACAATTGGGGACTTGGGTATTGCAATGATTTGGGGGTTTCAAAGAACCCCAAGTCAGGAGCGCCACTGGCATTCTGGAAGGAAGTGAAACCAGCAACTGACAGCTGACAGAATCCAGGAAATGCTCTTGGTCCATAACTGTTTCTTCTTTGTGCATTTCCTCCTGCTTCTTTCTCTCTAAAGACCGCCTCTCTCCGGTCTCCAGGCCACAAAGTGGGTTATAATTGTGAGCCACATAAAGAGGCAAACTTTACTCTGGGCTTAATTTTGAAATTCCTGGGTGAGAGTATAATTGGCCCATTTTATTCATGTTGCCAGCAATGTATAGTCAACTGTGGCCTTAGAACAGGTTAGCTACTGTAAATCTGGCTGCCTAGAGACTGCTTCTGTGTTTTTTCTTGTGACAGGATATTAAATTTAATTTTGAAATGCTCAGTTTGTGACCTTCCCTAAATTTCATCAGGGACAAGAGAAGAACTAAGCAGACAAAATCAATTTAAAGTTTAAATTTAAAACAAAATTTGCCCCAAGATCACTTCTCTGAGCCATGCTTGTTCAACAGCAAAGTTAGATTGTGTGTAGGGGATTGTGAAATGGGCAGTTTCCGTAAAAGAAGAGTCATTATGGATCTAACATATACTCCAGAAATAGATGTCTATTGGAAGAGTAATTGGGGTATAGCTTGCAGTTAAAAAAATTTTTTTTTTTTTACATTTATTTATTGTTGAGAGACAGAGCATGAGCAGAGGAGGGGCAGAGAGAGAGGAAGACACATAATCTGAAGCAGGCCCCAGGCTCTGAGCTGTCAGCACAGAGCCTGACGCGGGGCTCGGACCCATGGACCGTGAGCTCATGACCTGAACCAAAGTTGGATGCTTAACTGACTGAACCACCCAGGCACCCCGAGCTTGCAGTTAAAATTTATGTCTTCAGAAAATGCAATTATAAATGTCATGAAAATATGTTGAAATGAAAGTTATTATTGTCACATTACGTGCAAACAAAAATAATACACTCTTAAGGAGTCCTGAATAAAAGAAAATCACATGCAAAACAATATTAGGTTGCAATGCATTATACAAATTTTATGACATTATATATAGAAGATTAGAAGGACCACCTCAAAATGTCTGGATTGTGTGATCATGGGTCATTTTTTTTGTTTACTTTATACTTTAACATTGGAACTTTCGTTAATGAAAAAACTATTGCTGTTGTAACTTAAAAAGGTTATTTTTATAAAAAGATAAAGAATAGTCCTGCAGTGGGAATATTACTATGATGGTGGAAATAGTGCTTTGATTAGCTGATATCACATTACTAATGTGTAAGTAGAAAAGGATAATACATCGGATTAGTGTATTAGACAAGAGCAACACTAAAAGAAAATTCAAGTTCTCTTTGGGCAAACATTTGTCACTTGAATATCCAATTATTCCAGTACCTTTCATTGAAAAGATTTTCCTTGCCCTCTTGTACTGCTTTGGTGACTTCACTGAAAATTGATTGATTATATGAGTGTCTGTTTTTCAGTTCTGTATTCTATTCCATTGGTATTTGTTAGTCTTTATGCCAGCATCACACTGTCTTGATTAATGTAGCTTTAGTAAATTTTAAATTCAGGTAGTATAAATCCTCCAACCCTCTTCTTATTTTTCAAATTTACCTGAGTCTTCTAGTCCTTAAACATGGTATATATCTCCACTTGTTTGGATTAGCAATGTTTTGTAATTTTTACTGGAGAGGTCTTACATGTTTTTAATTTATTTCTAAGTTTTATGTTTTTCTTATTGTTCTCAGAAATGGAATTTTAAATTTTTACTAGCAGCAAATCAATGTTATATAAAAAATTACTTTAGAATATTGTTCACATATCCTGCAATATTTAAAAATTTCTTTATCGGTTCTATAGTTGCTTATACAATCTCTAGAATTTTCTACCCAAACACATATTTGCTCTTTATTTCATTTTCTTGTCCTAGTCCACTGGCCGAAACCTCCATTACAACATTAAGAGGGGAAATCTTTGCCCTGTGTCCAGTCTTATAGGGAAAACACGTAGTACCTCACCATTGAGCATTATATTAACTATATGATTTACATATTTACATAAATATTCTCTATCAAATGAGGGAGGTAGCCTGCTATTTCCACTTAGACTCTTTTTTTTTATATAAGAAATGAACTTTGTAATATGTCAAGTGATTTTTATGCACCTATTGAGAAGGTTCTACGGTGTTGTTCCTTTATTTTGTCAATATGATGAATAATATTGATTGACTTTTAAATGTGATACCAACTTTTAATTCCTGGGATAAACTACTTTGTTGGGTGTATCATTCTTTTAATATATTGCTAGATTTCACTTGCCAATATTTTGTTAAAGAGTTTGATAAAGAGTTTGTTTTTGTTAAGGTTATAAGGGATTTTTTTGTAATTTTCTTTTTTATTTGGTAATTTTCTTAAAAAACAAAATTCACATTTTATTTAGATTAAAATACATTGTTCAAAATTTGTTTTTCTCACCAAATATAACACAATAATTACTATACTATTTTTATGAAAACAACAAATTTCTATTTTCCCCAGGTAATTTTTATAAACCAAGACAAGGTAGGGGATATGGTTATGGAAAGAAAGCAAATATATGGTCAGTTATCTTAGCCTCTGACCATGATACAAAAGCGTGCAATGTACACCTGCTGGAAAAATTTTTGTGACTCCTTAAGGTATAAATTGAACAAACGAATGTAAATAAGGATCAGATGTGAAACAACAGTGAATTGCTTTCTATTCAAACTTCATTTTTCTCTTTATACTCATTTAATGGAGACAAAATCTACCCAGAGATTTATTTCTAAATCTCTATTTGGTGATTTGGAGCTCACAATTCTACTTGTGGGTAATGCCCTTAACTTCCCATTAGAGATTTATAACAACATACTAAAACACCTATTAGTCAACGGTCGGTCCTGAGCTTTATCGTAATATTCTATAAAATATATTCCTTCTCCCCTTACCTCGCCAATATTTACTTCTTTACAGAACTGGAAACTAACGCCTGATGATTAGTACGTGGCAAAATAATGTTATGTTCAAAATGACTTCACTAAAATATCCCCAGAGTACCACCTACTGAAATCACACAGAAATGAAACATTCTTCCAGTGTTGTCTTCTGAAAAGAAAGGTCTTCAAAGAATGAGAGTTCAGACAGTGGCCACCTAACAGGAAGTTTATCGATGTTTGCTGAATTCAGGGGAAGGCCCAGGAGCAAATAGCTAGTGACCTACGTACCCATAACAGATATTTCTTCCAAATATCAAATATAAGGATAAAACTCTTTTCAAAACCTCTCTTAGGTATTTCCGGTGATTTTTTAAGTACTTGGAAGCTCTGACTTAAATGTATAACTTGATATATGTGTCTACCATTAAGTCAAGATCATATTTCATTTCAAGATTTTTGTTTTTAAAGACTTATTTTTTAAATTTTTCCTTGAGAGAGGGAGAGAATGCAAGTGGGAGAGGGGGCAGAGAGAGACAGAGAGAAAGAGAGAGAGAGAGAATCTTAAGCAGGTGCCATGCTCAGTGTGTAGCCTGATGTGGGACTCGATCCCATGACCCTGGGATCATGACCTGAGCCCAAATCAAGAGTCAGATGCTCAATGGACTGAGCCACCAGGCACCCCTATTTCAGGATTTTTGTTACTCAAAATTATTTGACCACTGGTATGTTGAAGTGTTTTTTAGATATGGTTAAGATGTTTCCATCTAAGTTCAGAGCTCTCCTTCTCAAACCTCATCGAGGAAGAATATACAGGCTCTTCTGCAATACATAGACGTTAAGAATGATCTGGAAGTGAGGGGTGCCTGGGTAGCGCAGTCGGTTAAGCGTCCGACTTCAGCCAGGTCACGATCTCGTGGTCCGTGAGTTCGAGCCCCGCGTCGGGCTCTGGGCTGCTGGCTCAGAGCCTGGAGCCTGTTTCCGATTCTGTGTCTCCCTCTCTCTCTGCCCCTCCCCCGTTCATGCTCTCTCTCTGTCCCAAAAATAAATAAACGTTGAAAAAAAAATTTTTTTAAAAAATGATCTGGAAGTGAGACAGGTAGGGACCTCGTTCCATGGGAGGTGGAAGCTCTATGCCTTCTCCTCTATGTTTTGGCTTCATCCTCTAACCAAGAAATTTGGCAGAGAGTGTATCAGGATTAGATAAGTTACTTCCATACATGTAGGCATGGTGTTGAGTGCGAGCTAGTCTATGAGGCTACCAAAAGGTAAGCATTTAAGATCTGTGAGGTACTATTCGAAGAAGATATCCTTAAGGTCCTGAATAATGTCCTTCAGTGTTAGAACACCAAGTATTTCTTTACAGCAATTTGCAATGACTTCCTGAGATTCTTGAGTATCTTGCTAAGCCCCGAGGAAGGAAATGTCACTTAAATATCAAGTGGTGATGAATCTGTGGCCTTCTCAAACCAAAATTTATAATAAACCTGACTATTTTCCATTCCGTCACAAAATGCAACTCTTGAAGTCAGTCTGCTGGCTGCAAAGAAGACTTTGGAGGTGTGGCCATGGAGATGTTTTTCTAAAGGCACTTTCCAAAAATAGGACATTTTAATGAACAACAATGATGGTAATTAAAACAAAATCTGTTAATGCGTTACAAAGAACAGAAGTTCAACCAGCTATGAAGTTATTCCATCTAACATTTACATCATTATTTATACCATCTAAACATAAAAAAAGTATTTGCAGGAGTTGCACAAAAACTTCAAAAGCGTCATACCTGCCTATACATTGAGAACGGCAAATTTCCTTTAGTTCATTTGCCTTTTCTCCTTTTGTTATTCTGAAAGAGGACAGAAATTCCATCGAGTTCTAAAGCAGTTGTGATCGATTAAAAAAAAAAAAAAAAGAATATCTTAAATCACCTGCAAAGCAACAGATACTCCTACAACAGACATTGCCTTTGAAAACTGTTTAAGGCACCCTCTGTCTCTAAATAAATACATAAATAAATAAACATTTTTTAAAAACCAAAAACCACTTTTATACGTGTTTAATTTCTCTATCACTTACATGTTTCCTGTCTCATTGAGCTCTTCTCTTTATTATTTCCTTCTATTTACTTTGTATGTATTTTGCCTTTCTTTCTCTAGATCTTACCATAAAACCTTAGGTCATTGATTTATACCTTTATCCTTTCCTTACCTAGGCTTTTAAAGCTGTAGATTTCCCTCTAAACACTGCTCTACCTATATCCCACAAATTTTGATATGCTATGTTTTCATTATTATTCAGCTTAAAATATGTACTTATCTATTTATTTTTAATGTTTATTTTTGAGAGAGAGAGAAAGAGCATGAGCAGGGGAGGGGCAGAAAGAGAGGGAGACACAGAATCTGAAGCAGGCTCCAGGCTCTAAGCTGTCAGCACAGAGCCCAATGCAGGGCTCAAACTCACGAACCTTGAGATCATAACCTCAGCCAAAGTTGGACACTTAACTAACTGAGCCACCCAGGCACCCCTGAAATATTTTCTAATGTATCTTGTAATTTTTCCCCTTTATTCCATAGATTATTGACAAGTATGTTGTTTAATTTCCAAATATTTGGGTTTTATTTCTCCTACATATCTCGTTATTTGTTTCTAATTTAATTTCGTTGTGGTCAGAAAACATAGTCCACATTTTTTCAATCCTTTTCAATGTATTAAGACTTATTTCATGGTCCAGTATATGATTTATCTTGGTTAACATGCCATGTGCACTTGAAAATAATGTTATTCTCTGTTATTAGGTGTCGTGTTCTGTAAACGTCAATTAAGTAAAGGAGGCTGATAGTGTTATTTAGACCTTTTGTCTATTTGCTCTATTGGTTACCAAGAGAAAACTCCAACTAGCAGTGTGTATTTGACTCTTTCTCCCTTTAATTATGTTATTTTTTTTATCTAACGTATTTTGAACCTCTTATGTTAGGCATAAACATGTATGATTATCATGTGTTTTTGTAACTTTATGCTTTTATTGTTCTAATATTTTTCTCCTTCTCTCTGGTAACACTCTTTGCCTTGGCATCTATTATATTTCATGTTAATACAGTTGCTCCAACCTTCTTAAGTTTATTGTTTGCATGATTCATCTTTTCTATCACTTACTTTCACCCAATCTGTGTTTATATTTAAAGCTCATCTCTTAAAAAGTAAATCAAGTTCATCTCTTGCAAAGAAACTACATTGGGTCTTTCTCTGAGAATTTCTGACTTCTAGTTAGATTGTTTAGTCCATTTATATTGAACCCATTATTAATACGAGTTTATCCCAACCATTTTACTATTGTTTTCTATTGGTTCTATCAGTTTTTTTTTGTTTGTTTTTTGATTCTCTGATTCCACGTTCTTAATTTCGTTTGATTTAGAGAATCTTTTAAAGAATTCTTTTCTAAAAGGTTTTGGCCATTACATCACTTTGTATTATTTAAAGTGGCCAGTCTATGGATCGCAATACATATATTTAATTTTTCACAGTTGACTAAAATTTAATATTGGACTATTTCATATAAAGTATAATAACCTTTAGGGCACTTGGGTGGTTCTGTCAGTTAGGTGTCTAACTCTTGATTTCCGCTCAAGTCATGATCTCATGGTTCGTGGGATCGAGCCCTGGGCAGGACTCCATGCTGTTAGAAGAAACTGCTTGGGATTCTCTCTCTCTCCCTCTCTCTTGGCCCCTCGTCTGCTCTCACACACACATGTGCACTCTCTCTTTCTCTCTCAAATAAACAAACTTCAAAAAGTGTAATAACTTTTTTAAAATACAGATTTTTTAACTCCATATTTTAGTTACTGTATGTATTTAATCTTAAATCCTACAATAAATTGTCGTAGTTTTTGCCTTAAACAATCATGCACATTTCTAAAACATTGGAAGGAAGAAAACAATCTTTCATATTGCTACACATGTACCATTTTTGGCACTTCATTCTCTTCTAAAAAAGACTTGAGGGTCCCTTCTTCTCCCCTGAGGAACTTCTTTTTATTTATTTATTTTTTATTTATTTTTTATTTTTTTTAAATTTTAACGTTTATTTATTTTTGAGACAGAGAGAGACAGAGCATGAACAGGAGAGGGGCAGAGAGAGAGGGAGACACAGAATCTGAAACAGGCTCCAGGCTCTGAGTGGTCAGCACAGAGCCTGCCGCGGGGCTCGAACTCACAGACCTTAAGATCATGACCTGAGCCAAAGTCAGATGCTTAACCGACCAAGCCACCCAGGCGCCCTGAGGAACTTCTTTTTAAATTTTTGGTACACAGGTTGGCTGATACAAGTTCTCTTGGTTTTCATCTACCTGAAAATGTCTTCAGTTTCATTCTTGAAGATGATTTTCACTGCCTTGAGTTGACTTATTTTTCTTCTTTCAGCACGTTAGAAATGTCATTTCACTATCTCCCTCTGTCCATTGTTCCAGATGAGAAATCACTAATCTGCATCACTCCACTGCATGTAATAAATTAATCTGTGGTTAATCTGTGATTGTTTTTAAAAATTTCTTTTAATTTATGGTTTTCAGAAGTTTGATTTTGACCTGCCTAGACATGGTTTTCTTTGTATATATTTTTCTGCTTGGGGTTCCCTGGACTTGTTATATGTGTACATTTATACTTTTCACCAAATTGGGGGAAATTATTACCACTACTTTTTCAAATTTTTTCTCTCTTCTCTTATTCTGTGACTGTAAGTATATCTGTGTTAAACTTTACACAGTGCCTTCATAGCTCACTGACAGTTCATTTTTTTCCAATCTTTTCTTTCAGTTTTTCAGATTAGATTTTTTTTCTATTGATCTGTCTTCAAGTTGACCGACTCTTCTTGTTTCAGTCTGCTGTTAAAGTCATTTTGTGAATTCCTAATTTCAAATACTCTATTTTCCATTTACTGTGTTTTCTCTTTTGTGGTTTTAATTTTTCTGCCAAGTTGTTCTATTTGTTCATTCATTATGAGCATGTTTTCCTTTAACTCCTTGAGAAGATTATAACAGCTACTAATTCTGTCTGCTAATTCTAACATCTGGGTCATCTAAAGATCTGTCTCCAATTACTTCCTTTGTCTTGAGTTTATATCACGTTTTCCTGTTTCTTCCTAAGTCCAGTAATTTTGAATGGCATGAACAGTGTGAATAATACATTGGAGAGACACTGGATTCTGTTATGTCTCTCTGAAGAGTATGTTTTCATTGTGTATTTGTTTTTGTTTTTGTTTTTGTTTTTGTTTTGAGCAGGTGGTTAATTTGACTTTGACTCAAACTCTGTCAAAACTCTTTTCCCTGCAGTGGAGCAGCTGAAAACTCAGTTCAGTATTTTTTTTAACAATTTAATTGGCTTATTTGGAGTTTATCCTATGTGTATGCAGTTCAAGGATCAATCAAAGATTTGGGCCAAGTTTATATACAGAACCCCCCTCTCCCCACCCCGTCTATGGCTTTCACTTTTTAGGATTTTCCTCTTCACTTTTCAGCTGTGTTGTCTCCCCAGACTCTGTCCAATGGCTCTCCTAGCCAGTAAGACTGGATTTTCATTAGAATTTTAGCCGTGTGGCAAGCTGCCGCTAAGGCCTAGCTTGAAACAAAAAGCTATATAAAAACAAGAAAATGACCTTGTGCCATTTACTTTTTTCCAATGTAGATGTGCTTCCCGTTTCTTTTAGTTCCTCTGGAGTGCCGTTAGATTATTGTATTTCAGATAGAGTTTATACCTGTTATAGGAGAGTGGGTTGACTTGATAGAAACTATTTCTCCATTACTAGAAACCTATTTGCATTAACTTTTCATTCACTGAGAAATCAAGGTTTATGAATGGGTTTCCCCAGTACTTCCGTGTAGCAACTGTCTGGTGTTTATGGTAAGTATATCTCCCCCTACTCTGCCACCATAAAATATTTTATTTATTCATTGAGTGATTTCTTACATATTTATTGAGGACCTCCTATGCTCTCGATACTGGATATATAAAAGTGAATAAAGATATAGTCTCTGCCCTCCCAGAGCTTAGAGTCTACTGCTACCTTGTCCATCGCGGTAGTTTATAGAACACATGCAGAACACCTCCATCCTCTGAAAACTTTTTTTTTTTTTAATTTTTTTTTCAACGCTTTTTTATTTATTTTTGGGACAGAGAGAGACAGAGCATGAACGGGGGAGGGGCAGAGAGAGAGGGAGACACAGAATCGGAAACAGGCTCCAGGCTCTGAGCCATCAGCTCAGAGCCCGACGCGGGGCTCGAACCCACGGACCGCGAGATCGTGACCTGGCTGAAGTCGGATGCTTAACCGACTGCGCCACCCAGGCGCCCCATCCTCTGAAAACTTTTAATGGGCTTTGCATTGTTGGAGAAGAAGATTTGCTTATCACTAAAATATAGAATGCTAAAATATAAGAATAGCATTATGTACAGGTATGAAAGCTGAACAGAGGTGATACTATTTAATTGGTATTACAAAGATCTAAAGGGGAAATGATTCTTCAAGCTGAATTTTCAATAAGAAATATTTGCCATCAGTCATGTTAGCGAATATAAATAGCATATCTATAAGCTATGAAGACTTGAAAGAGATTAGGGGACAACAAGGAAACTCTGGACTCCCGTGTATCTTTTTAGGCTTCTGGATTAGTGGCAATGTACCCAAGCAATGCCATTCACTGATACAGAGACCACGGATAGAATACATTGAACGTGGAAGTAATGAGTTTGGTTGAGGCTATCTTGAATCTGCGATGCCTATAAGACATTCAAGCAGGTCGGATGTATAGTTATTGAGTTTACAGAAAGGAAGTTTGAGTTGGAAACACAGATTTATGGCATAATATGTTCTAGGTGTTTGTTAAGTTCATTAGCATGATTGAGATACCTCAGAGAGCATAGAAGGAAAAGCAGACGGAACTAGCACAACGCGATTATTTAACATTTGTCAGAAATTCTGATATTCTTTGCGTACGTTTGGGAAGATGAACAATTACAGTTGTACTTTGGCACTGGGGACGCCTGGATTGGAAATGTTGCTCTACCACTTTATCAAGTGTGTGGCCTTAAGCAAGTGACTTAATCTCTCTAAACTCTAGTTTTTTCATCTTTCAAGAAGTATAATACTAAACTTCATGGGCGTTTGTGATGATTAAATTAAAAATAAACAGGAGTGCTAAAAATAAGCAGGAGTGGTAAGCTTCCAATAAATGTAATATGTTATCAGCATCATCAGCATTATCATTTTCCTTAGCCTTCGTAATAACCTTATGAAGTGGCTTTATTGTGATCATATATGTTAAAATATTATGACTTACCTAAGATTTCAAGATGACAAATGGATGATCCATAGCCAGAATTCAAGTGTTCTGATATTTTTCCAGGGCTCCAGAAACTATTCTGCCATAGCTTCTCACAAGGATTAGAAATATTTACTTAGTTATATTATATTCCAAAGAGTATATGTATTTTCTGGGTTTTTTTAAGAAAAAAAAAAAGAAGAACAACTCCAGACATGACTCTGAAGCAACTGCATAATCAAATTTCAACTCGTGTATCCTCTCCCTTTGCCAAGACAGTTAGTGGCATTATAGTAATACCTGTCAACAAATTTGATTACCCACTGCTTTTAGACAACTGAAAATAGTAAATCTTAGGTGTCAGAATATCAACCAGGGGCCACAAAAATGTTCTTCTCCATTAAGTTTTGGACAGGTGACCTATATTTACTTTTAACTATCTTGCTGAAACTGAAGGTTTTAATAATATAAATATAGAGGTAGTAATTCATACCACCCACCAATTTCAAAGACCAGATGAACACCTAAAAGGGTTTTAGGTCTTTGTAAGAGTTATAAGAACATAACGATTTATTAGCATTCCAAGTGGTTTTTTTTTTTTTTTTTTCTCTCTCTCATGTCTTGACAACTCTTATCATAACATCCTTAG
Organism: Herpailurus yagouaroundi; assembly: GCF_014898765.1. NCBI lineage: Eukaryota > Metazoa > Chordata > Mammalia > Carnivora > Felidae > Herpailurus > Herpailurus yagouaroundi. The sequence goes on from NW_024412467.1 coordinate 14,743,960, forward strand.
CTGGTGATTCAATAGAAGTAGTAAGCAGATCTTAGCTTTAAAATTACACAGCTCCCTTATTGTAAGCTGCAGACTCTTTGTTGCAATAGTATTTTGTTTATTCAGCAAACATGCATTGTGCTTGTTATACGCTAGACATTGTTTGAAATGTCAGCTGTGCTGACAGCCCAGAGCCTGGAACCTGCTTCAGATCCTGTGTCTCCCTCTCTCTCTCTCTCCCTTCCCCACTCACACTCTGTCTCTCAAAAACGCATAATAAACATTAAAAAAAAGAAGAAGGAGAAACTGAGTACTCAAAAAATGAGGAGGCATAGTCTCCTCCAAATGCCAGAGCAGAAAAACGCTGATAGCACAGGAATGTCTAGAAAACCACACCCCACAAATCCCCTTCCTTGCCCATGATCTTGGGCTGAATATCTACGGGGCCTCCATGTAGGATCATGCACTCTCTGCTTGCTCTCCTCCACGTACCCTGGATCTCTCCCTAAAAGACTCTAGATGTCCCATCTTGCAGGCAGAGAGGTTGGTTGTTAAGGCTCGAGCTTGCCACCTTCCCCAGCTGCCGGCACCCGAGATAAATTTCTTTTTCTTTTCCAAACCCTCATCTCTTGAGTTATTTATCGGTTTCCCTTGCAACGAGTTCATACAAGTTTACAACCCAACCAGGAGCTACGCTTCCAATTTGCCCAGCCCCCTCGGGATTCCCAGGGGTGAAGCAGGTGGCTTCAGCGGCACCGCTGGGCTCACTGGTCCATTTCCTGAGTTAGGGGCTGTGATCGGTCCATCCACGGGCGACACTAGCTCTGTCCACTAAGAGGGCCTAGACACAATATGCTAGTAGCAATAAGCACTTGTAGCGCCAAGGTCTTGGTTTCTAAATATCATTTTCCATTAAAAGAAGCCAGAACTTCTTGGGAAAATGACTGGTCGCAGGGTTACAGCCTGGAGCCCAAAATACACCTGGAGCATCTTCTCATTCTGGAAAGTAAGGAAGTGTTTAAGCAATGAGAGGATCTGTAAAAGAAACATGGAAGCCAACTCAGAGGGGCTCCTGTTGGCCAAATATGTGATTTTAACACCAAAATAAATACTAGCCATAATGAATCATAACCCACTGAATAAAATGATATCCACGAGTCAATACTGATGTAAATAAGTAAATAAATGAATGAATAATTGAAAGAGATGAGAACTCACCTCCTTAAAGCACGATGTCAATAAAGATAGAATGGATTTAAAAATCAACAATGGGGGCGCCTGGGGGGGCTCAGTCAGTTAGGCGTCTGACTTCATCTCAGGTCATGATCTCATGGTTTGTGGGTTCAAGCCCCACGTAGGCTCTGTGCTGACAGCTCAGACTCTGTGTCTCCCTTTCTCTCTGCTCCTTCCCCGCTCACGCTCTGTCTCTCTCTCTCTTTCTCAAAAATGATAAACGTATAAGTGAAAAAAATTATGAGGAATACTATATTTGCACACCCTCCAAATATCTTTCCATAAATAATTTATTAATTACAAAGAGGAAAAATAGTAGCTTTACAGTACAGAAACCTGGGAAACACCCCCTTAACCAAGTGATGAGGTTAATATTACCAATATTAGTTCAAACTATCATCAGGTGCCTTCTGGCACGGCACTCTGAGAATGACACGGGCCACTTCTGCGACATCCCTGCCAAAGCCTCATGAGAATCTGTAACCAATCATGAGACAAACCTCTTTGAAAGACACTCCACACAAAAACTGGCCTTTATTCTTCAAATATGTCAAAGTTAAGAAAGGCTGAGTAACTCTTCCAGATTAAAGGAAACTGAAGTGGTCTGAGAACTAAGGGCATGATTAGATCCTGGACCAAACTATAAACCACTAAAAAGAGGATTATTAGAATATTGGAAAAAAATTTAGATATAGATTACAGTTGACATATGTTCTTAATGCTCTTGATTTTGATAAATATACGATCGTTTATGAGGAAAAGTGCTCACAAAAACAATCATCAAAATATTTAGGGTAAAAGATGCAATGACTCTAAATAATTCATAAGATATATAAATATGGATATAGATAGCTACAGATATTATAAACAGAGAGAGGCAGAGAGACAGAACTATAAAGCAAATGGGGCAAATATAAGCAACTTATGAATCTGAGCAAAGATTATATGGGAGTTTCTCTTGTCATTTTTCCAACTTTTATCTAAATTTTAAATTATAGCAAGATAAAAAATTATGGTAAGTTTCATTGGTCCTTAAGGTGTAAAAACTTGGAAAAACACACCACTCCCACCATAATAACAAGAAAATGCCAGATAGTCTGTAAAATGATAACTCTTTTTGACCCCATCAGAGAAGCAAGGTTGCAGTACAGTCAAGAAGTCTGACATTTAAAGAAAGACAGGTTCTTCTAGGAAGGCAGGCACTGTCCCACCTGGGGCAAAGCATGAGGGGAAGAGAACTTAGATGGCATATAAGGTGAAGAACCAAGAAGGCAGACAAAATATTTGTAGAGCTAACAAAAGGAATAAAAGACCTTAATATGCATATCCAAAATGTACAGGGAAGACCATGCAGCATAAATGTGAGAAAAAAGAATCCATCCACACACATAATATCCAAGCTCCTGGGAACCAAAGATAAAGAGAAAATCTTGAAGGTGGTCCAAATAAAATTCCAGCAGATTTCTCATTAGAATCTATACAACCCAGAAGGCAATGAAGTGACCTCTTTAAAGCACTGGAAGAAAACTAACCTTATCAACCCAGAATTCCATACCTTTCAAAAATGAAGTCAAATATTGTTTTGACCAAACCAAAGGGTAGAGACTTCATTACCAGCACACCTATGTTAAAAGAAAGTTTTCAGAAATACTTTAGCAGAAAGACTATTATCCTGGAAACAGATTCTGACCGGAAATACACCAACAGCTTTCCTGGGCATCCAGCTCGCAGACAGCAGATTATGGGACTTCTCAGCATCCATAACCAAGTGACCCAATTCCTCATAATAAATCCTCCTTCTCTCTCTCTCTCTCTCCAGATCTCCCGTGACTTACAAAGGGGTCATGCCCCAATAAACCCATCACAAATTGAAAGTGTCATAAATTGAAAATGTATTTCATGCCCCCAGCCTCCCAAACATCACAGCTCAGCCTAGTCTACCTTAACCATGCTCAGAACACTTATACTATTAGCCTACAGTTGGGCAAAATCACGTAACACAAAGTCTATTGGATAAGAAAGTGTTGATGGTCTCATATCATTCATTGAATACTGTACTGCAAGTGAAAAATAGCGTGGCTGTATGGGTACAGAATGGCTGTCAGCGTACTGGTGGCTTACCCTCCTGATCCAGCAGCTCTCTCTGCCCAGTGTCATGGAACAGGATCATACTGCATGCTGCTAACCCAGGAAGAGCAAAATTCAAAATTATAAGTATGGTTTCTACTGAATGCATATCACTTTCACACTACCATAAAGTTGTAAAATAATAAGTCAAACCATTGTAAGTAGGGGACTGTCTGTATGTGTGTGTGTGTGTGTGTGTGTGTGTAAATATATATATATATATCTGTATATGTGTATATATGTACACATATTATATATATACATCAGATATAGATGATACAGATATAAATATTCTAATGGTTTTGTTTCCCTGGGGCAAATATAGAAGGTAAATATAAAGAACATTTTTATTTTTTTATTTTTATTTTTTAATATGAAATTTATTGTCAAATTGGTTTCTGTACAACACCCAGTGCTCATCCCAGCAGGTGCCCTCCTCAATGCCCATCACCCACCCTCCTCACCTTCCCACCCCCCATCAACTCTCAGTTTATTCTCAGTTTTTAAGAGTCTCTCATGGTTTGGCTCTCTCCCTCTCTAATTTTTTTCCCCTCCCCCTCCCCCATGGTCTTCTGTTAAGTTTCTCGGGATCCACATAAGAGTGAAATCATATGGTATCTGTCTTTCTCTGTGTGACTTATTTCGCTTAGCATAACACTCTCCAGTTCCATCCACGTTGCTACAAAAGGCCAGATTTCATTCTTTCTCATTGCCAAGTAGTATTCTATTGTGTATATAAACCACAACTTCTTTATCCATTCATCTGTTGATGGACATTTAGGCTCTTTCCATAATTTGGCTATTGTTGAAAGTGCTGCTATAAACATTGGGGTACAAGTGCCCCTATGCATCAGCACTCCTGTATCCCTTGGGTAAATTCCTAGCAGTGCTATTGCTGGGTCATAGGGTAGATCTATTTTTAATTTTTTGAGGAACCTCCACACTGTTTTCTAGAGTGGCTGCACTAGTTTGCATTCCCACCAACAGTGCAAGAGGGTTCCCGTTTCTCCAGCATCTATGGTCTCCTGATTTGTTAAAGAACATTTTTAAATTGATAATTGCTCTAAAAGATAATTAAATGACTAAAGCAAAAATAGTAATCATGTGTGTGTTTATAGAATGTTTAAATTAAAACTTATAAAAACAATAGCACGAAGAATGGGGAAAGGGACTCAGGAGTATATAGCTGTAAGTTGTGAGATCCTTAAGCTACTCATGAAATGCTATAGCATTTGAAGGTAGAATGTGAATATTAAAGATGTATAGGAATTATCCTGGCGCCTGGCTGGCTCAGTCAGAAGGGCATATGATTCTGAATCTCGGGGTTGTGAGTTTGATCCCCATGTGGGGGTGTAGAGATTGTATTTTAAAAAGATATATACATATTATCAAACCTAGGGCAATCATTAGAAAGCTATAAAGAGACAAAAACAAAAAACAAGCAATGGTGGAGATAAAATGGAATCATAAAGACACTATTGATGCGAAAACAGTAACTGCCTCTTTCAATGGAACACAGCCTAAATGACGCGGGATGACTTCGGAGCCAGGTCAGAGAAAGCATTGCAGCTTCCTCCTGGCTCTCCTCTCTTTTCCACTTGGAAGCCCTGAGCCAACAGGAAAGCAGTCTGGTCATGCTGGGGAATACCAGGGAGGGGAGACAGGGAAAGGTGCCGGAAGTTGCTACCGCGACTCTCCCAGTATTACCAGCCCAGCCACCAGACATGTAATCCAAGGAGGCTTTGCGACGCCCCAGCCGCAGTCTGACTGCAACCTGGTAAGAAACCACCCCACTGAGCTGTTCCTGAATTCTGGCTCACAGGAAACCGTGGGAGCTAACAAAGGGTTAGTGTTTCAAGCCACAGCAACCGGCAACCAACGCAACAATACACAGTCCTTATCACAACGCCTGGCTCGGGGGAAGGGCATACTTGATCGCCTTTTCCTTAATATTTTGTAGTTTCAGTATTTTTAATGGGTAATTAGCCACTGGCGTTTAATGCGTAGTTTTACTGTTTCTGCGCACTAGAGGGCGCTCCATCTCGATCGAGGGCCAGATACATGCAGGTGCAGTTTTCCAGCCAAGGCACCAGGCGGAGCCAGCCCCTAATTTTTCACTGTCATTGCAGAAGGTGAACTTGGCAGAAGGGGAAAAAAGGCCTCAGAACCCGTGCACTGGCATAATTAGGAAGCTGTGTGACAGAACACTCTGCAAACACATCCTAAAAAACAAGGAAGCTTATTTTGCCAAATAAGATGTGCTAAATGGGTGTGCAGACAAAAGACAAGGAAATTCCACCTCCCCCCAGTCACCACCTTTGTTTCCACTTTAAATGTAACAGAGCAGGTTATCGTCTCTTTGATCCCCGAAAAAGCGAAGGGATCTGCAAGTCTCCAATTTCTCAACAACGCTGTACCTAATCTCTGCCATATCTAGAAACAGAAAAGCAGGCTCTCCACTGCAGTTAACTTCCAATACTGTTTCACGGTGTCTCAAATAACATTTGTACCACCTCTGTAACTTAGCATTTTTGAAGTTTCCCCTTTTGAGAGTTCTTCATTTTGTATACACAGGATTTGATAGTCTAGTGACTGTGAAATGGGCCGTGATTATGATTGCAAGGAATTGGGGACTAAATCCCTTAAAACGAATTGTCTGAGCCAAATACATTTTAAGTCTTCCCCTTTTCCCACATTCAAAGCATACTTTACCTGTAATCATTCCTCGTAACCTGAGAGGGTTGGCAGCCTGCACTTTCGATGACAGTCTGCCAGTCTCTGTGTCACTCCTGAAGGCCGCCCCTACCCTGAGGTGACTCGAATACAGCAGGGCTCGAACGGAGCAGTGGTCTTGAGAATAAAGAAGGTTTTGTGATCAGCTTATCGGATTCGAGCGTTACACCACGGGGTCAGGACTCTGCAGCCTGGTAGAGTATAAATCAGAGGGGGGCTGGGCTGGGGGACAATGGAGTTCTGAAGAGCTGATTCTTTGAGAGTCTCCTGTGACCCTGACTCCAGCTGACCCTCCATCATGCTGATCAATCACAAGGACAACTGAAGGCGAATGGGATATGTGACCAACACATACCCTATTTCGTGCTGGGGACGAAAAGAAAACCAAGCCAGACTCTACGTGCAGCAGTCAGGAGAATGGCGTTCCTACCCTTGATATGCCTATAAATGACGAGACTGATTTTCAGGTATCACTCATGGCAATGTTGCACTATTTTGTGCTCACGGGTTGTGTATGGGACATGCTTTTCTTTAACACACTGGCAATAGCAAGCGCTGTCCTCTTTGACTTGACCACAAATTGGAGATTACAGAGCCTCAGAGCAGCTCCAATCCCTCCAGGCGAGCTCTGGAAATTCCCAGGGAGTTTCATGCACACGCTCCTCAGAAACCCTCTCGGCTCTCCAAGGCCACATTGTAGATCTGAATTGTGGCGGTGACACGCCCATGGCACTCTAGAGGCTGCTTGGCCGGGTGCCCAGGTCACTGATGCTGGCAGCAAAGATTCCGGTGGCCGCTGAAATGCCCCTTAGCACGCCCCAGCCATGAATGCCACTTCATTCCATGCCCTCTGTAGCTGCCGGCACAGTGAACGGACTAGGCCGAGTTAAGGTAAATATCCTGTGTCCCCATGGCTGTTACCTCTCCATGCCTAGGCCACTTCCTAGGGCTCATCTTCAAGGGCTCTTTTTCAATTCTCTGAGGGGCTGCTCGGCCGTCCAGAGGCCTGAGCAGCCACTCATGCCCCCCCCCCCCCCCCCCAAAAATGATGAAAGGCCCGGATCTATATGCCTCCATCTGGGTGACTTCCTTCTCATAAACCATTTGCCCCTCCAGCCCGCCCTGTTGATATGCCCCGATCCGCTGAACTCTCCGATGGGAAGAGTACTTTGGCACCTCGTCTTTACATCTTTCATTTTTTTTTTTTTTTTGCAGTAGTTTAATCTGGAAGGGATCGTGGCAGGGTTCAGAATCTTTAAGTTTTCCTAGGAGCCTGTTTCCAAGGGATGGAGTCGCTGGATGCAGCTTTCTAGTATGATGGAGGCAGCTTCCTGAGATTTGGAAGGGCCGGGCAAAGCAGAAAGCCAGCTACGAGACCAGTACATTCAGGTGTAAGAAACTAGCATATTTCACAGCCTTCGCGCTCCACCCACAAATGCTAAGGGCAGGCTGACCTCATCTCTGCCCGCACATCTTGACTTGCCCTGGGTTCCAGGAGCTGTGCCCTTTTCCTGTAATTTTACAGCAAGGGGTCTTGCAACATTCTCCCATCAGACATGGAGTTTTTGGACAGCAGGTGCTAATGAACTGGCTCCAGCCCTGACCACCTGGAGGGAGATAGTTTCTCCAAGGGCCTGGCCATCCTCCTTTCCTCGCCGGACCCCTGTCCTCGCATTCTTTTCCTTTTCCCTTTACAACCCTGACCAAATTCTGCCTCACTGTGGTTTGGTAAGGCTGGGCACATGTCTACCACTTTTCCTTAGACCTACTCAAAGAAGCCTTTCAAATTCTAATGTTGTGAGAAGATTGGCTCCGGTAGGGGAGGATTCGTTTGGTATTTCCCCCCTCCTGCTTCAGAGTTCAAGTAGGGACAGCAGCAGAGGGAGGGAGAGCTCACCGTGGTGGCACGCCTAGAAGGGTCTGCTGTCTGGGCTTATAATCACGAGGAGGTGCTGGGGGAGGTTTGCTAGACCACGTGCGCGATGCTGACCAAGAAATAAGGAACTCTATCGTCAACACAGAAATCCAAACGATCTTATTTGCAACGAGGAAACCCTTTCTGTTTCATGTGCTGTCCCCACAGGGACCATCTCCGTGTCTTTCACCAATATGGTGATAAACGGATAGAACAGAGTGAAGCGGGTCCCCGCACCAGCACCCCTGAATCTCTCCGCTTCGCGGTGAAGGATGCATTTCAATCATCGCCATCCAGAGAGAAGGCTCCTTCCCTGCTGCCTATTCAGGACATCCAGAAGATATAATCCCACGCAGGAGTTCTGTGGGGTGGGACCACAAGGAGTATTTGGAGACGGTGTGGTCGAGTGTCTCTCAAATTATTCCGGGCCGACCATTTTCACATCTCTTATACCTTGTGCTGCCCTATTCCCAGTTTTATTTCACGATTTTTTTTCGGGAAAATTCTATGAGGCCCCAATCCTGTACCCATGCTGCCTTTCCTTCCCAAACCTGAGGCCCACTGATGTCCACCCCAACTCATGCTAGTGCTCAGACCAACCTGGAGTTGTGTAAGCGACTGTAAACCTGCAACCTACAAATCTAGTGCGTAAGTCAGGACTTGGTGAGTGAGCGACAACTCTGATTTCTGTTACATCCTTAAATGTCCTTATTGCAGATTTTGGCCTGGGATGGGGTAGCACAGAGCTCTCTTCTGAGATCCTGCATCCATAGTAATAGCAGCCCTCCCCAGGCATCTATTAATTTTTAAAATATTTATTTAATTTTGAGAGAGAGAGAGAGAGAGAGAGCAGGAGCAGGGGAAGGGCAGAGAGAGAGGGAGACACAACACAGAGAGTTGTCAGCACAGAGTCTGATGCGGGGCTTGAACCCGCGAACCGTATCATGACTTGAGCGGAAGTCAGACGCTTAGCCAACTGAACCACCCAGGCACCCAGCACCCCCAAGTATTTAGGATCTGGTTATACTTTTCATCCTCACACAAGCCTTGAGGTGGACGCTTTTACCGACTTCATTTTAAAGGTGAGGATTCTGAGGCCTGAGAGAGATTGAGTAACTTTCCCAGGTAACTGTCAAGCTGGGACAAGAAGACAAGCATTCTGGAAATTATAGCCCACAGGCTATGATTCTACCACGTGGCTTACACATGGAGTCACCATCTGGGCCTTTATTCAGCTTTGACATTGTGCTAGCTTCTACCTGGCCAGCTGTCTAGTCCCACCTCTCACCAGGCTCCTTTTGGGGGACCGAATTAGCTGTGACTGGGACCCAGTATGGCAGGCTCACCCTGCCTGGTCTTTTATACACTGTTCACTGGATTTTTTTGTTGTTGCAATTTTGCCCTCATCTTGGGGGACACCTAACTGCGTAAGGTGGGCCCCTGATATTATCACTTGAGATGCCCTTGGACACAGGAGAGAGCGGTCTCCTAGTGTTTCTGGTTCTCCTCCGGGAATCTCTGCTATCAGCTCCCCGGCTAGTCCCTCACCCCTGTTTTCTCTCATGTTTCTCAGAAATCACAGCTGCGCCTTGCGTTTCCAAAGATCTGGCCCTGGGCATCAGTTGCCCTGGAAGCCACGTTTCCATTAAAACGGAAAGAAGTGGACACAATTAATTAATTGCAGTGGACAGAACTGGTGGGAGTTAACCCTGCAATAAATAGAGAGGGAGACTGAAAGTTCATTTTTGCTCTTTAAATGTTTCACGTGCAGAAATGGGTGACGACAGCAGGAAGGTCAGGGCCGTATGCCAGGTTTGCTTGAGGGCATTACACTGGCTATTAACGGTGTGTTAAAGGGAGGCTCCGTGAGCACTGCTGCCCTAGAAGCTCCGAACGCCGCGTGGTTTCTTGTTGGTGAGGGTCAGGAGCAAAGTCATCTACGGGTGGGAGGGGGCCTGTGCTGGAGCCGCCCCACTGTGGGCTTAGCGCCGTGCAGGGGGTGGGACTGCCCTCAGCCGGGCACAGGGACGCCCCGTATGCCAGCAATGAGCGTGAGTACACGTGCGCATGCGCACACACACACACACACGCTTTCCTCCTAGATTCCCAACTTTTATGCTTCTCCTTTATCTCTCCTGACCAACACAGAGGATGGACCCTGCCCGGTCACTGATGCAATGAAGTCTAGTCCCTCTGACAGATGTGGCAAAGCATTATCAGGGTCAAAGGTAAGTGCTGCAGCTGTTCCACTGAGGATTCCTCTCTGGATACAACCTCCTTTACCCAGGGAAGCTTCTGAAGCAATCCCAGAGCTCCTTTATGGTTTACCTGAGCAAATTCCCACACTTTTACAATCTTTGGTTCATAAGTACCAATGTGAAAGCCAACAACAACAACAAAAAACCCAAGTATCAGTCGGTTCAGAGATTATCTGGGTTACCCGAACCATCAGATTCCAGTAAGAATTCTTCTCTAGTGTCCAATATCTTTGGGATAATGTGTGGAATTGTTCATTCACTGAACAATTATTTACTGATTGCCTACGTTAGGTGACTAAGGAAGGCACACGTAACTGACCCAGATGGCCTCAGCCCTCGAGGACTTACCTTCCAGTTTGCAGATGTAGCTGGTGCTCTGCCACAGGTCTCTGCCTGAGGGATTTTCTTTTCTGGTCAAGTGTGTTTGGCCTGTATGTAGGACAAGCTGGAAATGCCCAGGAATTATTTTCCCTGGAAACAGACCTCAAATAAAACATGGAAAATGCATTGGTGAATAAATTCCCCAACGTCTTTGACCTAGGGTGGGATAACTGTGTTTGACCATGTCCCCCAATGGGACTGAGCTCAGGTTGCCCACAGTAGGATCTGAATGGCTAATGTATCCTTTATTGACTTGCTTCTCCCCCTACTGGAGATTTCTGGCATCTCCTCTCAACTAAACTACTTACATCTGAATCCCTGTCTTAGAATCAGCTTCTGGGGGAAGCCCTACCAACTCAAGAACTAAAACATATGGGCAGATAGTTATAATTCTAGAAGAATTGGTGAAAGACGACAGTAGAGTGCCTCATTTAAGATCCCATGAGAGTTCGCAGGAAGAGATTGCTTTGGGTTGTCCCTAAATGGGGAGTAGGATTTGAGCATACAGTGATTGGGTGAAGGGAAGCTCAGTGGAGCTGGGTAAGCTGGACCATGAAGACAGGAAGTGAGCATATATGTTTGGTAACAGTTCAGTCTAATAAGGGAATTACATCAAGGAAAACAATAGCAGATGGGCTTGGAAAGGGTGGATTTAAGTGCCAAGCCAAGGCCAGAAGTGTTTAAATAGTGATCTAGGCCAGCCTGTCCAACAGAAGTATCTGCAATAATGGAAATGTTCCAAGTATGAGCTGGGCAGTATGGCGGCCACTAGGTGCGTGTGGCTATGGAGCACGAAATATGGCTAGTACAACCGAGGAACTCCATTTTTCATTTACTGTAAGTTGATTTCAATAGTCATTTATGGAGAATGGCTACCATGTCTCGTATTGCATTTCCAGGCAATAGAAAATGACATGAGCAAAAGAGTGCGTTGCTTGAAATAATCTGAAAGCTGACTATAAACTAGATTATAGGAGAAGTACTATAAAGATAGGCCAATTATGAGACAAAATCAATATGTGGGCCAGTGGTTTTTTTTTTTTTTAAGTTAAAGAGAAAATATTTCCTTCAGATATTAAAAAACACATTAAACAGATAAAAGTGGGACTGACTTTCTTAAAACTCAGGAGGCAGGAATGGACATCGTAAAGAGACATACCGCTTTCTTGCTTTCCTACCCACAGAAGCCCCTGAGGGTCTCCCTGGGATTTCCGAGAGCTGCTCAGGACTCTGTTTGCCAACCACTAAGTTAGCTCAATGGTGGCGGGGGCGGGGAGGTAGGGGCGGTGTTCTACCAGGGTGATAGAGATAGAGAGGAATAAATGTGGGAGATATTATCGAGGCGGAATCAACAGATCTTGGCATCTGAGTATGAGAAGTAAAGTTTGATTCTCTTCACATCTATTTTCCCACTCATCTAAATCCAATCCCTGGTGTTATCTGGAATTCTTCCCCATTACAGAGCCATCACAAATATAATAGGTACACAAAAATAAAGTTCTTGAACTGAATGGAATTAGCATACACAATGCTACATATATGTTAAGCAGTGGGGATAATCTGGATTCATATCCAGGTCCATTGGCTCCAAGATTTGCCCTACAGCTTGCTGTCCATCCCCCAGCGTAATAATGATCCCCCCTGAGTATATCCCCCCTGAATAATGCAGTCACAGAAGCCAAGGAAAGGGGCTTTGCTAGTGGAGGCGCTCAACGAATGGTTTTAAGTGTAGCAGCAGGTTTGAGAAGAAAATGATAAATGGATATTGAAGCTGGAAGATAATTTCAGTTACAGTGGAAAGAAGATGAGCTCTGAAGTCAGAAGATTTCATGTATTAGGATAATAGGGAATGAAGGTAAAAAGTGAAGGCAACGAATGTAAACTACTATGTAGCTTCTTGGTAAATGGAAAAAAAGAGGTGAGAGGTACTGGGAAAACTTAGTAAGGTGCCTACTGGATCCATTGTCTACTTTTATGAAATCTTAACGTACCCAGAACACCCAATATCCTTTCAAAGGAAGTCCCCAGCTATCAGTCACCTTACTTAGAGCCTTGTGGTCTCATCATCAGGTGGAGAAGACCCGAGATAGACAGCGGACAGGAATCAGCCATCACTAGGCTAACCAATGGCCCACGGGGTGACCTCACAGCAGACCCCCAACAGAGGCAGTGTGTTCGGACTGCTGGCTGGCCATTCTACTCACCCTCTGTGTCAAGGAGGTAGAACCCAAAGACACCAGAGATACTCAAGTAACACTGGAGCAGTAGAGGTAGGGACAGAAGGGGAAGATCACTTTGTCATCTGAAGTCACTTGGAGCAGAGAATGATGGCTATCTCCCCTGAAGAAACGAAATGACCAGAACCTTGGAAATGTTTCATTCTCCACAGAGTCTTGCTAGAGATGGCTGAGATCTTCCGCACTTTCTCTTGTATCCTTATGAAAAAATACAACAATTTGACAAATTATTTAAAAGAAGCCTTGCACAATTCTGTTTCTTGCTCAGAATGGGAGTGTATTTGGAGATAGTACATTTAAAGAGATGATTAGGTAAAATGAGATCATAAGGGTAGGGCCCCAATCCAATATGACAGGTGTCCTCAAAAGAAGAGAGGATTAGGGTGTGCCTGGGTGGCTCAGTTGGTTGAGTGTCCAACTCTTGATTTTGGCTCAGGTCATGATCTCGCAGTTCGTGAGTTCAAGCTCCACATCAGGCTCTGTGCTGACAGTGTAGAGCCTGCTTGGGATTCCCTCTCTCTCTCTCTTTCTCTCTCTCTGTCTCTCTCGCTGCCCCTCCCCTGCTCATACTCTCTGTCTCTCTCTCTCAAAAAAAATAAACATTTGAAAACAAAGAAGAAGAAGAAGAGATTGGGACAAAGACACATACAGAGGAAGGATGATGTAAGGACATCAGGAGATAGTTACCTACAAGCCAAGGAGAGAGGCCTCAGGAGAAACCAGACCTGCTGACACCCTGATCTTGGACTTCCAGCCTCCAGAGCTGTCAGAGTATAAGTCAGAGCTGTCTGTTGTTTAAGTCTGTGGTACTTTGCGTTGGCCCCTCTTGTGAACCATCCAGTGTAACCTTACCCCTGAAGAATCTGAGGTGTGGCATCACCCAGCTTGTATGGGTGTTAGGTCCAGGCTCTAGGGGGTACCCATTCTCAGCCCAGAGGTCTTCATACCTACCACACCCTGAATTTGACTTGCATGGGTTTCTAGAAAGGACAGAGAAGGATGATGGGAAGATCAAGGGCACAGAGTTGGAATCCAGTCCATCATCTGACAGGAAAGGATGACTTAATGGCTGCTTGTAAAATCCAACAATTCTTGGGCTACCTCAGTAGTGACTTTTTTATTATTTTCCATTTTTCCCCCATTCTTCCCTTGGTTTCTAACTGGGGGGAAATGATTGGTTGTAGACACTTCAAAGCGACTTCAGCGTGATTTTTACATACGGGACACCATGTTGGACCAGTAGGCCCAAATTTAACCAGGGAGACCTCTTCATTGGTGTTTACAGCTCTGATTTGTTGACTGTCTCCCAGAACCTCCTTTGATGAGAGAATCTGGGACAGCTGGGGGATTTGTGGTGGCAGAGTTTAAGTGATTTGTAATTACATTTTATTTTAGTTTTAGTTTCTGTTGTTTTTTTTCCGAGCGTGTGTACCTTTTAGGCCTTTTTTCTTTTTTTTTCTCGTAACATTACGGGCCTCTGAATGCCAAACTAATTTTCCCTCTCAATCCCCTGTAGGTTTCAAGTGACAAGCTTTTAAAAGCACAGCCCTTGTTAGTTTTAGAGCCTTAAGACTCATTGTCTTGTAGCCTTCCTGTCCCCCACCCCCCACTCTTATTGTCATCTCCCAGGGTGTTCTAAATCTCTGATTTCCCTCTCCGAGTGGTGTCTCCCATTTATTTTATTTAGAGATAATGCAGAGCTTTTGAATCTGAAGGAGGCTTGGCTAACTGAGCTTAGTAGGTTGGGAGGTTGGGCGATATCTCAGCATAATCCCAATGTCAAAAAAAAAAAAAAAAAAAAGGCTGAAATGCCCAGAGGCTATTTTTCAGAAACCCCATTGTTTTAGGCACAATTCTATCGGTGAAATTCAAGCTTCTGGACTTATTTCCACTGATTGGCATGATTGACACAGTGCCACGCATTGTGTGGTGAACCAGGTGGCTTTGTGGCCTAGACTGGCCGTCACAAACACCAGCAAATGTAGCAGGATTATGTAGCAGGATATGTAGCAGTCAAGTCTGGACAGACTGTGATTATTCGGCTGTGGATGCTGAAGGTCAGGGCGCGGGTGGCCTTGAAAACCGTGCTTTACGTTGCCTTCCAGCACGTAGAGAAGAAATGAAGCCAGGCCTCTTTCATGAGGACCAAGAACACAACAGGTAGTGCTTACTTAAAAACAGGATCCATGACAAAGCATTCTAATCAAGGCTTTCACGTTGGCACCGTAAAATAGTTTAACTGCCAAAAAAGATGCATTAGAGAGCAAAATACTGGTTTTAATTGGTGGGGTTTTTTTTTCTTTTCTTAAAAAAAGGGAAACTTTAGAGCACATTTTAATTTAAGTTCTGGCCCTTGAGACTTTTCTTACTTGTGTGGTTACCAGCAAACGATATGTGAATTAATGGATATTAAGCCTCTCAAATTAGCTTTTTAACAATGATAAACATACGCACCTTGTAGCAATTAAAAATAGGAACTCCTCATGCTGAATTTCTTTTATATTAACCATATCCAGATGCACAACCCCCTCCGCTTAATTCCTTATTAATCTACTGTTTTCCCCCCCAATACAGTGAAGTTGTAAATTAAAGGAAGAAACTGCGTCCCCTGGATTTTATTAATCGCAGTCGTTTGGGGGAAGACAGGCAGCGCTCCTGGTGTTTCTATTTGCAATCGTTTAAACCCCTTTGGAGAGGTTTCTTCAGTGCGTGGCGCAACTTTTTGGAACTCTGGAGAACATTCAGGAAAAGAGAGCACAAGTGATAAATAGTTTGGAAATGAAGATCAAAAAAAAAAAGAACATTAGGAGCACTGGTAATGTTTAGTCTAGAGGAATGAAGAAGAAGCAGAGACAGATTTTTTCCCCCAACTGTCATAAACAGGATGAGGGCAATTCTTTTTTACCAAAGTGTAAATAAAGAACAAGTGAATATCGGCAGAAGAAAAGATTGGACTTTAAGTAACATCATTTCTTTTAGGGTGTTTTTTTTTTTTTTTTTTTTTTTTCATAATAATGGAACTCCTAGGAGCTTACTAAATTATCCTAGAGTAGTTTCAGAATGCTATCCGCAGGACAATCTGGGGATTAAGAATTTAGCAATACCCATCAAGGGGAGTGACGGATTATTATTGGGGCACTTAGGTGGCTCAGTCCGTTAAGCGGTGGAGTTGGGCTTGGGTTCTCATGGTTGCAGCCCTGCATCGGGCTCTCTGCTGTCAGCACAGTCTGCTTCAGATCGTCCGTCTCCCTCTCTCTCTCTACCCCTCTCCCACTTAAGCACCCGAGCTCTCTTTCTCTCTCAAAAGTCAATAAATGGGGGCGCCTGGGTGGCTCAGTCGGTTGAGAATCCAACTTCGGCTCAGGTCATGATCTCACAGGTCGTGGGTTCCAGACCCGCGTCGGGCTCTGTGCTGACAGCTCGGAGCCTGGAACCTGCTTCGGATTCTCTGTCTCCCTCGCTCTCTGCCCCTCCCCCACTCGTGTTCGGTCTCTGTCTCTCTCTCAAAAATAAATAAACATTAAAAAAATTCTCTTAAAGTCAATAAATGAACATTAAAAAAAGAATTAACGCTATTCACATAACACGGAGCCTGAAATACTTTCCACCGATAATTGAGATAATAATGGCGTTTACTTCTCATGGGGCTCTCACGTTGATCACACGTTGATCAAACAATCTGTTCAGCATCAGGCGCTGAAGAATTCGAGGCAGTGAACACAGAGTGCTTGCTGTACGGGCACTGTCCTCAGTGCTTTACACACAGGAATGGGTAACCTGTTTTCCATTTGTGTCCTCTGGGGAGTAAAGGCCAAGGTGACATGAGATGGGCGTGAGGTTCATTGGGAGAAACGCCTATGAAGGATGAAGGGAGTGGACACAGGAGGAGGGGGCAAGGACAGGCTTCAGACCAAGATGCAGGTGTGATATCTATGCCAGAAGGTAAAGAAGGAAGCACTGGGTAGGAAAAGCCTCTGACCACTGACAAAAGTCTCAGATAGGCTGATGGATGAGGAATCTTGGATCAAGGTTGGAAGAATTCCTCATGCAGCATGAATGGCTTACTGTAGTGGTCCCAGCAGACGCTGGTGGGGGGGGGGGGAGGGGGCTCTACCTCCTATAGTGGGCTCTTTGGAGAGAGATCTGAGTGGGATACTAGAGAACACAGCCTGTGTGGCACCAAAGTCCATGCTCTTAGCCGTGTGATTCCACCCCCCCTTGCTTTCAGGGTGGGCAGTGAAAGATGTAACCCTGTTGTAATGAAAGGGCTGAGTAGGAAAAGAGGATGCCTCGTCACAGAGATCTAGGGGTTGCACTCAGCACTCACATGGAGCCTGGTCTCAGTGGTGTCCGAGGCCATGAAAAGCAATGAGTCTGGGGGAAAAGGGGCTGCACCGTAATCTCCTAATCCTAACATACTTGCAAGTTTTGCCCTGGGACAGACACCTTCATCTGTTCCGATCTCATAAAACTTCTCAGTCAGTATTTAAATATTTACGCAACACTCACTAACGACGGGGCGCTGTGCTAAGTGCAATGGGAAATGCTAAGATCCAAACCTTAACTCTTCCATCCACTGGTTTACCCAATAAGGAAGACGTCATTCACGTAAATAACCATAGGCACACGAGGACAAGTGAAAATGCCCCATAAGGCACAGACAGGGCACCTTGGAAGTTTAGGGAAGAGAGGGACCACTTCCTGTTGGAAACGTTGAGAAAGATTTCATGAAGGAGAAAGAATTGGTATCGGTGCCTCAAATGCAAAGATGGTGGCCAAGAAGATCTAGACATTCATTCTCCGTTGGGAGAAAGTGACAAAAACCTGTCACAGAAGCTGGAAGCCAAACCTGAAATGACAGTATCACGATTCTCCTAAGAGAAATGTCTACAGTCCAGACCCCAACGGAGCTAGAAATATATTAATCTTTTTTATTAGAGGAAGAAGTAAGATTTATTTAGTTGACTAGAGTTGTTGTAACAAAATACACAAACTGGGTGCCTTCGTACAATAGAAGTTTATTGTCACACAGCTCTGGAGGCTAGAAATCCAAGATCAAGGTGTCAGTGTCATGCTTCCCCCAAAGCCTCTGAGGAAGGATCCTTTCTTGCCTCTCCCAGGTTCTGGTACTTCTAGGAATTCTCTGGCTTCTAGATGGATCACTTCAATCTCTGCCTCCACTGTGACATTCCCCTGGTGTGTCTGTTCTTCACATGGCCATGTTCCTTTAGTGTCTCTTTTTCTAAGGACACCAGTCATATCGGGCCTACCCTACTCGACTATTGCCTCATTTGAACTAATTATAACGGCAACGCCCCTCTTTCTAAATAAGGTTACATTCTGAGGTCCTAGGGGGAAAGACTTCAACATAGCTTTTGGTGGGGGGACACTATTCAACCCATTAACATGATCCTATTACTTGAATCATGATGGTATTCTTTGCCGCCTTCCGAAATATAATTTTACGTGAGCAAAAATCTCCTCAGATTTCCTAAGAACAATGAAAAGAAAACAAGCCATAATTATTTGGAACGTTAAATCAGTAGGTATATATTTATACATCAACATAAAACATTGAGATCTCTGAATAAAGTCCTAAAAATATTCTTAAACATTTGACAAAAGCATTGATTTTCATCATTCTTTCTTGGTTTTCCTAGCTGGTGTAGCCTCATGTTCAAGCAATCTGTCGAAGGTTTCCATAATTTCAGGGCAGATTTTTCCATAGAAAGTTCCAAGGTAAGAGGTGAAGCACTAACTCCAGACTCGGGCTCTTTCGATTGCAAGAATCTGTCCCTTTGTCCCTGAGAAACGGGAACAATAAAACATCTCTCACTACGCTAGGCCGAGAGGAGCAAAGCTCTCTAGATGCGGTGAGAACAAGCCCATTAACTAGTTTGAACCCGGATCGCCCAACCTCACAGATTGTACCTTTTCAAGATGGCCACAAAAACATATCCCCTCCCATCTGCTCTACTTGTAATGCGACATTGACACTGTTCCACTGGGAAGTGGAGAATATGGACAGGGTTTAGGGACTGGCTGCTAATGAACGCAACACCCGGGAAGCAGAGTTGAGTGATTTCCAAGATAAGATCATAAAAGACATACAGCCTCTGCTTGGCTTTCTCTGTCCTTCCCATCTCGTGCTCCCTTCCTGCCTTTCTGCCTCTCTGTCTTTCCCTCCATTTCTCTTTCTGTCCCTGTCTGTCTCTGTCTGTCTCTCTTTCTCTCTTTCTCTTTCTCCCTCTCCCTTCCCACCCCCCCTCACTTTCTCCCAGGACCCTCACCTGTGGAACCCAGCTGCCGTGTTGTAGACCACGTTTTGGAGCCCAGGCCAAAAGGAGAGGCCACACGTGGGTGTTTGAGTCGGCAACTCCAGCTACACTCATGGCCATCAGCCAGCATCAACCTCTAGACAAGCTGCAGGAACAAGTCTTCAGATTATGTGAGCTGAGGCCCAGACATCATGGAGCAGAGGCAAGCTCTCCCCACTGTTCTCTGGACACATTCTTGCCCAAACGGAATTCACGAGCATAATAAATGGTGGCTTCATGCCTCTACATTTTCTGCATAGCCATGGTTACTGGAATGCCATATATCCAGCAAAATGACAAGTTGTAAAGCTAGATTCTTAAGTGACATATTTGTTGATGTTGCTGGAACTTTACCCTGGCCCTCTGAGAGAGGCAATCTTTTAGAAGCAAAGAGAAAGATATACTAAGGCTGAAAGGTTCTCAGAATCTAAAGAGTTCAAGGCTGCCAATAGGTAAAGCATTGAAGACAGACGTCTCTCATTTCAGGGGCGCATAGCTTGGCTACTGCTTGTGACTCTGTGGTTGACCAAGCAAACGTTTAGTGTCCTTGAAGTAAGGTGACAATCAATATTAGTTGTATCTCAGGTAAACTCCTGCTGAATATTGACTGATAAATTTTATAAAGAGCAGCTATTTTGTTGGGATAACTACTATATTCTTATATAACTGATAAGAAAAACCTTCCTCCTTCCCTCCGTCCTTCCTTACTTCCTTTATTTCTTTTTCAGGGATGTCTGTGAATGAATGTATGAATGGCAGAAACAAACAAAAGGCTGAGGGTGAAGAAATAAACTCATTTTTAAAATTCAAGGTACTATTAGCACGTTATCTAGGTTAAAAATCAATTATATGTGACTCTTAGAATTTGTCTTCTTTCCTACTTGGGCATTCTCAGTGAACTTCTCAATTGAAACAACAAATTCATCTAAAGCTCCTATTTAAAATGTATAAAGGGGCACCTGGGTGGCTCAGTCGGTTAAGCGTCCAACTTTGGCTCAGGTCATGATCTCACCATTCAGGAGTTTGAGCCCCGCTTTGGACTCTGTGCTGACAGCTCTGAGCCTAGAACCTACTTTGAATTCTGTGTCTCCCTCTCTCTCTCTCTCTGCCTCTCCCCTGCTTGTGTGTGTGCTCTCTCTCTCTCTCAGAAATAAATAAACATTAAAAAATTTTTTAAATGTATAAAACCTCCTAATTAAAGACAATGATGCATTAAAATGGGATCCAACTGTTTATTTTATTTTATTTTTATTTTTTTAATGTTTATTTATCTTTGAGAGAGAGAGAGCGCGCGGGGGTGGGTGGAGAGAGAGGGAGACACAGAATCTGAAGCAGGCTCCAGGCTCTGAGCCATCAGCACAGAGCCCAACGCAGGGCTCGAACTCACGGACCATGAGATCATGACCTCAACCGAAGTCGGATGCTTAACCAACTGACCCACCCAGGCGCCCCTTATTTTCTGTTTTAAAGTTGTTATTTAAATTCCAGTTAGTTAGCATACTAACTGTGTAATATTAGCTTCGGGTAAACAAGATAGTGATTCAACCCTTCCAGACATCGCCCAGAGTTCATCACAGTGAGTGCACTCCTTAATCCCCAACACCTACTTCACCTATTCAATTGTTCACGTTCAATCAATGATCGTGACAGCTACAACAAGGTCACTGCTGAACAACCAGAGAGTGATAAATCTTTAAAAATGGGAGAGGTTATTTACTTAACCAGAGTGGAGAAGTTACTTGCCCATGATTAGAAATTTGAAGCTATCTTTAAAATCCACATGTAACCCACCACTCTCACCCCACGCACTGGTCTTTGGCAACTTGCTGAAGACAAACGCCTTGGGTTAGAAAATGCAGTTCGGATCATAAGATTGAGAACAGGGATATTCTTGTGGTGGTGGCAGGTTGGAGAGAGACCAGAGACGGACGTGGAAACACGAGGGTCCCTATTGATCCGTTTTTCACCTATTTAAGTTTTTATTTAAATGCCTTAGTTAACATGCAGTGTAATATTAGCTACAGGTGTACAATGTAGGAAACCCATTTTTTTCAGGGCAGCATCTTATTTTTAAATCCATTTCAACCTACTTATGTTTAAAGCAAGTGCCAAGTTTCGTATTCCCTATATCTCAAGTGCAGCAAAATGTACAATTCTCTGTGTAGCCATGGGTCCCCATGCAACACGTTTCCTTTTATATACGGTCCTGATGGCTCAATGGGACCTTCCTTGATCTAAGCCTTCCTCTTACTTGTGTGGTGGAATCACGATATTTTTTTACAGTTTATTTATTTATTTTGAGAGAGAGAAAGGGAAAAATAGCATGCGCGAGCAGGGGAGGGGCAGAGAGAGACAGAGAGAATCCCAAACAGGCTCCACACTGTCAGTGCAGAGCCTGACCTGGGGCTCGATCCCACAAACTGTGAGATCATGACCTGAGCCTAAATCAAGAGTCAGATGCTTAACCAACTGAGCCACCCGGGTGCCCCGGAATCATGATTTTTATGCTACATCTTTAATGTGTCAGGAGTTTTCAATAATTGAATAATCGTTCTAAAAACATATCCCTTCTTCCTTTCATTTTATTGACGTTTTCTTTCTAGGCTGTCTTTCTAGGTGTTTCCTCAACGATGTAAGTTCATCTTGAATCATTCTCTGCACTTAGACCTGTTTCATTTGTGCAGATAAAGCTGTTTTAGACATTTCCCAAGGCGGAAGAGGGTCTGGGGTCTGGGGAATGTGCTTTCACCTTTAAGCTGGGTTAAGCTTTGAAAATGCTTTAACGAGTTTTAGATTCCTGTCTGATTAAGAGCTGCTCCAAGTAATAAGTAGGAGAGAGGCAGAAACTGAAGCCACACATTCGTGGATACGCGTGTTAAAGACCCTTTATATCCCTGCTCTGTGATTCTAGGAATTCTAAAAATCAAATTGTAGCCCTTTTATTCAGATTATATATATATATATATATGTATATATGTATATATTTATTTATTTATTTTATATATATTTATTTATATTTATTATATATATTTATTTAATATATACTTATTTATGATATAAATATATATTTATTTATTATATAAATATATATATTTATTTATACATATATACATATATACACCCCAAGCAGGCTCCAGGCTGTCAGCGCAGAGCCCGATGGAGACTCGATCTCACAACCTGAGCCAAAATCAAGAGTCGGACACTTAAACTGACTGAGCCCCCTGGGCGCTCCTCACTCAGTATCTTTTAACGAAGCTGTTCCATTTTATTGGAAGCTCTTACTTCTCTGAGTCTCTCTAGTCACCTGGTTTCCCTCATATGTCTCTGGCGTTCTTTACGTCTTCTCTGGTGCATTCTCCTTTCAGTTTGATCTCGGACCTAAGGGAGGGCCCTCAGAGGATAGTTCTAGGTCCTCTTCTCTACCTACATCACCTCTCTAAGGAAATAACCTTGTCCTATGGCTTGGGATTGCTAGATATGCCATCCCAGGTTCTCCATCACACCAGATATCGACTTTGTATTCATTATCTCCATTTGGCTCTCCAAAAACGCGTCTCAGAGATAACGTTAATTTTCTCCTACCCTCCAGACTGTTTCCTCCCCCAGGCCTCTCAGTCTTAGATAACGACGTCTCTCCCCAGGCAAGGGCTCAAGCCTTGATTTTTCTTTTCTACTCTATCTGTGAGTCTGGGGGCTTTATCTTCCACATTTATCTCAAATCTGTCTACCACATTCCACCTTCATTGCTAGCATGCTAACCCAAGCCACCATCATCACTTACTTGGGTGATTGCAATTGCCTCTGAATGTCTCCCTACCTCCACTCTCCCCGCTACAATCCATCACCACCCAGCAACCGGAGAGATGTTTTTAAAGTATAAATCAGATCTTGTCATCGCCATGCTTAAAACCATCCAGGTATCGCCTTTCCAAAAGCACTGAGAATAAAATGTACCTCTTTCCCCCAATTTACAAGACTCCAGTTGACTTGGCCCCTACCTGGCTCCTTGTCACCTTACATCATTTCTCCCTCACTTCTATCCGAGTCACGTTGGCTGCCTTTTTGCCAATATGCCACTATGCTTTCCACCTCAGGATCCTCGTATATACTTTCTCTTTTATCCCTTTGCATAGCTCGTTCCTTCTTATTTGTCAGCTCTTAATTGATAGGTTACTGTTTCCCTTAGATCAAACCCCCCTGATGACTTTGTTCAAAGGGAGTCCTACCTCTCATCACCACACCCAGTTCTTGCCCAGCAAAGCCCTGGTTACAAGTTGTTGTAATTACAGGCTTGTGCCTGTTCTTATTTGTCTTATTCATCTCCCACAAGAACGTGAGTGCCCTGAGAGCAGGGACTTTCTCTGTCTTATTAATAGCTGCATCACTGTTGCCTAGAGCAATGCCTGCCTTCAATTGTGTTCAATATTTGTTGAATGAATGAATGAATGAATGAATGAATGAGTTTTTAGTTTATTCAAACCATTTGTTTTTCCTTGATTGCCTGCCAGTCTACTCCTTGACAAAATACCTGGCTGTTAGACTAAGGAACATGTTTCGTTTTCAAGTTGTGTTCAAAGAGGATGTAGAAATTTAGCAGATTAGAGGGAGCTGATAGCTTTTGTGTTTTAGCTTTTAAGAAGTATATCCCTTAATGAGAGTGAATAACCGAAGCTTGAGTTATGAGAGCGATCAGACTTTCACTAAGCAAAATCTAATCTTTTCTGTTTTCTCTCCCTTTTGTGAATTTAATTTGGCCTGAATTCAGACTGTGGCCATAGCTATGGAAGCTATTGCTTGGATGCAATTTTCAGCTATTGAAATCCTAGAACTCCTAGAATTTGTTTATTTTCAAATACATGGGTCCCAAGACTATGCGTTGCTGACTCTTCCTATTCCAAGAATTACAAAATAAAGATGCTGACTTGGAATTCATCGCAATAATACCTTGAGATATGAGCTTGTATCTATAAAACACTGATGTAATGCTATAAAACTCATAATATAAATGGATACAAACCCATCTGTGTTTTGTGGCACATTACTTTTGTGTGTGTGTAATTCCAAGTAAAGAGTGAAACAAAGTTGCAACTAGCAGGTGTGTTGTTTCAAACATACGGCTCAGCAGCCCTAAATCCAGACTTGATGAAATGCCCACAAAAACCGAAGGCCGGGTTAAGACATTACACTCAACACACCAGAAAATAGAAAAGAAGTACCTCTCCAATGTTTTAGGGGGAAAATGATAAACTGAATATAAAACTTTGCGGGTCAAGATAAAAGGTCCCGTGTAAAATATTTTTATTAGGAGGAAAGAGAAACAAGAGGGAGGGCGAGAGACAGAAAGGCAGTGTCTGATGAAGAGCTGGTGCGTCTGAGCTAGCTTAAGCAGTTGAACTCAGTGTCTTGGGCTGTGTGCAAGCGAGAAAATAATAGTCAATATTTATTTACCATTTACTCCGGTTTTCCACACTTTGCAGTGTGTCTTCAGCTCTGAGAAGTGTGAAACCACGGTTAGGATTACAGGTGCAATCCGAGCTCGGAAAGGCTAACGGTGAGTGTGAACTGGAGAAGCTGGGAATCATGCTACGGAAGGGTTTGGACTTCTGCAAGATATTCTGCTAAATCATAGGATTTCGATGCAGAAAAAAGAGCACAGAGGAGGAAGTATGAAGGGAGACATACCAAGAAGCAAACGCACAAAAAAGTTTGGAAAAAGATGTGAGACTTCCCTACTTCCAGGGAAAAGCCTAAAAGGGTACCTTGATTGGAACCAAGGAACATTTTACGTAGTTGTAAGAAATGAATAGAATGACGGGGCACCTGTGTGCCTCGGTCAGTTGAGAATCTGATTGTCGATGTCGGCTCAGGCCATGACCTCACGGCTGGGTTCGTGAGATTGAGCCCTGGGTCAGGTTCCGCGCTGACAGCATAGAGCCCGCTTGGGATTCTCTCTCTTTCCCTCTCTCTCTCTCTCTCTCTGCCCCTCACCTGCCCGTTGCCCCCACCTCTCAAAATAAATAAGTACATTAAAAAAAAAAAAAAAAAAGAAAAGAAACGAAGCTTCAGGGCTTTGAACTCCAGGTGCATAACGAGTGGGCTGGCAGAAGCTCTTGGAAACTTCCAGCAAGGGTGTCATGAAGGAAGTGTGTTTTAAGAAGAGAACACTTGATGTTTATCAGGCAAGATGGGTTAGTTGCAAGGAGGTAAGCTTGGAGTCAAACTACGATTCTGTTTCTGTAGTAAGGATGTAAGATGTAATCAATCAAGGGTTTGTACTCTGACGGGGCTGATGTTAATAGAGTTTATCTCTATTAAATAACTTACTCAAGGTCAGATGGCGGAGCCAGCATGTGTTTGTTTTAGAGAACTGTGTTTCTACTTTTATTTGATTTTTTTCCTCCTCATCTGGAAACCTAACGTTGGTTTGTGTGTGTTCCTATTTCAAAGACCAGGGCTGAGTAGGTAACGGCCAAAGCAGAAAGTGATGGCCTGTTCTGTTGGAGTTCTCTTCCTTCATGCTTAAAAGTTGAGTATTGGTTTCAGATAAGTGAAAGATGAGGTCCTGATGACAAACAACAGCCTCATAAAGACTGATAGGGGCGCCTGGGTGGCTCAGTTGGTTGAGCTTCCGACTTCGGCTCAGGTCATGATCTCACGGTCTGTGAGTTCGAGCCCCGCGTCGCGCCCTGTGCTGAGCTCGGAGCCTGCAGCCTGCTTCCGAGTTCATGTCTCCCTCTCTCGCTGACCCTCCCCTGTTCATGCTCTGTCTCTCTCTGTCTCAAAAATAAATAAACATGAAAAAAAAAAAAAAAGACTGATAATGCGTGGTTACGAGGTGGGTTAAGGCAGGTTCAGTAAGTTGGCTCTCGGTGAGTTCCTTTGGGTCGTCGTGACCTGGGCTGGAGAGGAATCACAAACCAGAGGTCTCCAGAGCAAGGGAGGCCAGCCCAGGCATGTTCCAAACAATATCCTGGTGCTGCACAGAACCAGCGTTAAGCGACTCGAGCAATTTAGAGGCAGCCTAAAACAAATTTCCAACAGCAGAGTCAGAGAATAACATGGGCTTCGAGTCGAGGATACAGCTCGAGGTTTAGAGTCAGATTTGAAAGCCCGGAGAACTCTCTTTATAAAGAAAAACAGAAGCTCACAGTCCTGTTTCATTACCCACCCGTGCTTTTGAGCCATGAACTTTCCCCCACTTCGGAAACTTCTCTGGAAAATTCATTTCATGCTTGTCTACTCCAGTAAAACCCTCGACTGAACTGTTACAAAACAGGCGACTTGGCGAAGGGAGTATGAGAAATCACCCAACACGGTGAAGCCAGTTGGCATCCTTGAGAGCCATGTGCCTGTGACCTTTGCTTTACCTGTAATCTTGGACTGTGACCTTCTGCCAGCAGAGGGGGCGTTTTGATTGTTCCTGTGCCAGGTGGCCAGGAGGCGGTCACGGGCTCATGCATCTGGGTCTTTGACACGCTGAGGAGCACCAACCAGGCGGAGGCAGGATTATATGTGCCCGGGTTTCAGGCTCAGAACTCACCAGCGCCTGAGAGGCGGTCTTAGGAAACTTGCTGGGTACCTCTCACATCTCCTCAAAAGCATCACATCTCAATCTCTTCTTGGATTGTTTTTCTTACAAGGGTGTGCCTGCGTCAATTACCTTATTGCTACTAATGCTGCTTTGAAACTAATGTGATAAAACATCCCTGGCTCCTCTATGCATATTTTTACCCAGCAACCCTCATGTGGATCCTTCGCCAGACATCCTCCTCTTCTCCAGCACAGTTGTTTCAGAACGGCGTCCGCTGTCTCAAGGTCTCACCCATTCTTACCCCCTCGCTCCCTGGAGATGGCCCAATTTCTTCTTCCCCCAAGAAAAGTCTGTATTCTCAGTAAGAATTCATTGAGCACCTGCCGTGATGTAGGACTTGTGCAGAATTTTTGGAAAACAAAGATGGATGAGGCATGATCTTGGCTCTGGATGGGCTTTGAGCTGACTATAGGAGAATAGATATGAGATGAGTGTAGTCCAACCATGTAGGCAAACGGATGGATGGATGGATGGATGGATGGGTAGGGCAAAGGGAATGTAGAAGAGGGGTCATTATTTCCACTTGGAAAGGCAAGAAAAGCTCCAATACAACTATCTCAGGTGGGCTTCCTAAATTCCTTTGCCTCTGCTTTCAAAATTATCAATAGCTGTAGATAATTCTTACCATCTTGCTCCCTATCTTAGAAGAGGTATCTACTCATTTCTAAGGTTCATCCTTCACGTGGCTCTTAAACACAAACTTCATCCTCCAGTACGTAAGTGAGGTAAAAGAATTACAAAAATATTGTAAAACAACAACTTGGAAATATGAAGAAAGAAAAAATACCTCCCATAACCCAGCCAACTTAACATCGCCACCATCATTGGTGTGTGTGTATTTTAATCTCTTTTCTTCTCCTTTGTATGTTTCAAAAGTTATAACCACAACCCTTTGTGTTCACGTCCAACCTCTAGTCCCCCCACCCCTGGGACCTGACTCTTTCCAATCCTACATCTTGATCATCTTTCCCACTGGAAAGTCCCATTCACTTCCTTACTCATTTAAATCTCACCCACCCTACAACACAGGAAGTCAAACCATTTCCTTAACCAAACTAGACTGTTCTTAAAGATTCTTCAATGACGCACTAAGGAGGCCAACTCACTTTCCTTTTTTTTTAATGTTTATTTACTTTTGAGAGAGAGAGAGAGAGACAGAGTGTAAGCTGGAAAAGGGGCAAGAGTGTGAGCTGGGGAAGGGGCAGAGAGAGAGAGACACAGAATCTGAAGCAGGCTCCAGGCTCTGAGCTGTCAGCGTAGAGCCCGATGATGCGGGGCCTGAACTCATGAGCTGCGAGACCATGACCCTAGCTAAAGTCAGATGCTTAACCAGCTGAGCCACCCAGCGCCCCTCACTTTCCTTTTTGATCCTTTTCTTCTGTCTCTAACTTTTCTCCCTTGACTGTCTTGGCCATCTATTTCTGAAATTAATTTGGTTTGTTTCCCTACACTCTGATAACGCTTTTCTCCATCTTTTTCTGACATTAGTCCCTCCCCTCTCTGCCCACCCTTTACAGACTGGTGGTTCACAGGGTCTCTCTAACTGCCTTCACTCACTCAAAACTCTCCTTGGGCCCCTCCTAGAGACTCAGTACTTCCAGATCTGTATCTCTACCTGGGCTTTTTGCCTGAACCTCAGCCCCGCTTACTACTGGTCACCTTTACCCTAGACACCGCCGACTCAACATTTGCAAACTGGATTCCTCTCTTTCTTGCCTAGCTTCCTCAAAAGTTTTACCACCCACCTAGCCTCCCATGCAAGAAAAATGGGCATCATCTTCATTTCCTCTTTCTTTCTCAGTCAAGCAAATTCCTTCTGCAAAATGTATCTCAAATCCACAGCTTGTTATCACGGCCACTTTTAAAACTCAGACTCTAGTTTTTATCTGGTCTACTAGATAGTCTGCCAGTAAAGCTACCGCTTTCTATTTCTTTTTACAGTGCTTCCCCTCGTCCATGCTTTTGTCACAAATTACATTTCTGGAATACAGATATCTTTTTTTAAAACAAAATCGCTTCTTCAATTAAAAAAATGTTCACGAGGGGCGCCTGGGCGGCGCAGTCGGTTAAGCGTCCGACTTCAGCCAGGTCACAATCTCGCGGTCTGGGAGTTCGAGCCCCGCGTCGGGCTCTGGGCTGATGGCTCGGAGCCTGGAGCCTGTTTCCGATTCTGTGTCCCCCTCTCTCTCTGACCCTCCCCCGTTCATGCTCTGTCTCTCTCTGTCCCAAAAATAAATAAACGTTGAAAAAAAAATTAAAAAAAAAAATGTTCACGATTTTCCACTGCCTGCACCAAAATTCAGATTTCTTACACGGCACTCAAGGCAGTATGTAATTTGCTCCCAATCTATTTTTTTCCACGCTCATTTCTTTCCTACCCCTTCCCCCACCCACCCTTCCATGTCGTTGACGACATGCTGTTCTGTTGTTCCAAGCATGCCTTGAATTCTTGTACCTCACAGGACCAAGTGTGGTTTTCCCTCTGCCTAGAAATACCTTGTGCATTGTCAAAATTGTATTCATGCTTTTAAGCCCAGTTTCAACATCACCTTGTGCGTGAAGTCCTCCCAGACCTGGTTTTCTCTTGTCCCCTGGGAAATCAGTGGCTCCCTGTCCTGTGTTTTTTTTTTTTAATTTTTTTATTATGTTTATTTATTTTGAGAGAGAGAGAGAGAGAGTGAGAACACAAGTGGGGGAGGGCAGAGAGAGAGAGAGAGACAGACAGACAGAATCCGAAGCAGGCTCCAGGCTCTGAGCTGTCAGCACAGAGCCCAACACGGGGCTCAAACTTGTGAGTGTGAGATCGGATGCTGAAGTCGGATGCTCAACCGACTGAGCCACTCAGGCGCCCCCCTCTCCTCTGTGTTCTTACACCAGCGTGGCTCCCAAACCTGGCTGTGCACTAGAATTAACTGGGAAGTTTTTAGAAGATCCTGATGCCTGGGTCTCACCTCATACCATTTGTACCAGAATATTTGAGGGTCAGCTCTTTGCATTAGTCATGCATTTTGACATTCAGGTCCCAGGTGCTTAGAATTTGATAACTTCAAATCTTGATTCATGATTCATGGCACACTCCTATCAACACTGTCCACGCATGTCTCTCTTTCAACTCAATTTTAATAATGTAACAAATACCTGTGAACCTACCACCTGACTGAAGAAGCAGGTTTGTAACCTTTAAGGAGGTTATTATCTAGAAGCTTCTCATCTATTTGCCTGCACCTGAGGCAACCACTACCCTGAAATTTTATGCTTTTGCTTAAAAAATGTTATATATGTGGGGTGCCTGGGTGTCTCAGTCAGTTAAGCGTCCAAGTCTTGATTTCGGCTCAGTTCATGATCTCAGGGTTTGTGAGATCGAGCCCTGCCTTGGGCAGTGTGGAGTCTGCTTGGGATTCTCTCTCTCCCTCTCCCTCTGTCCCTCCTCTGCTTGCACACATGTCCTCTCTCTCTCTTCTCAAAATAAGTAAACTTTAAAAATGTTATATATGTATATACAACATTTAATGTTATATATAATATATAATATATATAATTATATATATATAATTATATAATATACAATTGCATGTTATATGCATGTTATAATGTTATATATAATATATATGTTATATATAATATATAATTGCATAATACAATATAATTATATTATATATTTATATATAAATTATAGTGTATAATATATATACTCATGGTACCTATTATCTACATCTATATATATCTATAATATATAATATATATATAATATATATATAATAATATATATACTCATGGTACCTATTATCTATATCTATATATATCTATAAACATATATACAGTGTGTGTGTGTGTGTGTGTGTGTGTGTATATATATATATATATATATAACAGGTACCAACCATATATATTACTAAGTTTTGTTTGTTTGTTTGTTTTATAAAAGACAGATAGCTCTCCGGGCACTGGCGTTTGTCCAAAGCTCTGGGTGATTCTCGTCCACAGCCAGGGGAGAGCAGCTAGCTCTCAGAGCACTTTGTACGTAGCCTCTATTCCAGATGTCTCCCTGGGTCACCTCTGTGAGCCACTGACTAGTCTTTCTTTGGCTCTGACTTTGGGAGCCATGCCTCACTCTGGCTTTTCTGGAGGTAGTCCGTCAGTCCCTGGCCTCTGATCTGTTCACTTAGGGTGCCCTGTTCTCATCTTCCTCTACGTCTGAAATCATTCTGCTGGGCTCTTTCTCTGACGGCAATTTGTCAAAGAAGTCTGTCACCCTCCACCCTGTCTCTGTCCCCTTTTCTGTTTGCTCTTTTGTCTCCGCCCCACTCTCACAGCGTTTACTCTCAATATTAGCAAAGGAAAGCAAGTAAAGTTGCAAAGACTTGTATATGAAAAATCATATATAGGAGAGGAATAAAATGAAAAATGTTCCCTGTATCTTTAGCTTCTAATGACTGGGAAGGCAGAACTGGGGTTTAATGAAACCACAATTGTACAGAAATGGGAAGTGGGTTGTTCTTGAACACGTGGACTAGTGGGGCATCTCAGTGAAAGAAATTGGCTTTTATCTCTGAGCACGTATCCTTAGCCCCCCTTCCTTTATTGCTTCACTTAATGATCGCAAATAAACTGTGTGCGGCCAGGTAGATTACATGCCATTTATCGAAACAGGTCACAAACGGTCCACAGGGAAAGCAAGACTCACCTTATTCTGGGTTAACCTAGTTCTGGGACAAGGAATTCCGTTCTGGTCTGTGTCCCCAAAATGTCGAGGTTTTCAAATAACCAACGAAGACGGTGCACGGTGTGACCTGCGGTGTTTGCGTCTTGAGAAAATTCACAAAGATACTTTGGAATAGAGTTGGGACTTCCTTCCTCACCAGATGGCATTGTTGACTGACAGGACAGATGAACCAACAAGGTCTCTGGAGCACCTGCACCTGATTCCTGAGATTTTCCTCATGCTATGGAAAAGGGACTAAAGCAGGGACAAAGATTTTTTTTTTTTTCTCAGCTAAGAGCCATTGATGGAAAAGGTGGAAAATCAGCTGAGTATCACATAAAGTTTTTTTAAAAGCCCACTTAGATTTTCCTTTTGTTCCTTTTAATAAGAAATATAACATATTCAATTTCTCTTTTTGCTTCTTTTCTCTTCTTTCCTTTTCTTTCTGTCCTTCCTTCCTTCCTCCCTCCTTCCCTTCCTTCCTTCTTTCCTTCCTTCCTTCCTCTCTTTCTTCCTTTCTTCCTTTCTTTTCTTTCTTTCCTTCTTCCCTCCTGCCCACCTTCCTTTTTTTTCTTTCTTTCTTTCTTTCTTTCTTTCTTTCTTTCTTTCTTTCTCTTTCTTTCTTTCTTTCTTTCTTTCTTTCTTTCTTTCTTTCTTTCTCTTTTTCTTTCTTCTGTCAAATAGTTGTCCTTTAGTTGTAACGTTAAAAATCTGTTCTCTCCCAGGCAGGTGTATGTGTCAGGATCTTTTCAGTTCTATAAACTACCAACTTACACAGAGACAGACTAAATACATTGAAATGAAGTGTTCTCTGCACTACTAAATTGGGATCTGAAGGTAAGTCTGTTGAGTAAATAAAATAGTATAGTATTCGTAAGTGAAATAGTCCCAGTACTCATACTGTTTTTTTTTAATGGTTCAAATGCAAAGTATTGTAATAGCTTCCAGTTTGTCTCAGAAAACCAAAGAGGTTCTTATTTAGAAACCACTGCAATAAGCCTGCTATTACTGGGGTGCATTGGAAATCAACAAGTGAATGAAACCGTTGTCTTGGAGTTTGAGTTTATTAAATAACATTTGAACATAATTGGCAGGAATTCTTAAATTCTAAAATTCTTTCCTGTGTCTCTAGCCCATCTGCCAAGCTGATCCTCAGGAATATATTTTTAAAATCTTTTAAAAATGTTTATTGGGGAGAGAGAGAGAGAGAGAGAGAGGCAGAGAGGAAGGGAGACACAGAATCCAAAGCAGGCTCCAGGCTCTGGGCTGTCAGAACAGAGCTCAATGCGGGGCTCCAACTCAGGGGCTCCAACTCAACGAGAGATTATGGCCTGAGCCCAAGTCGGAGGCTTAACCAACTGAGCCACCCAGGTGCCCTAACCCTCAGGAATCTTGAACAGTAATGTATTGGGATGCTTTGTGAGTTGGGTCGCACCAGAGGTCTCCAGTCCTGCTTGCACACGTGCCTTGGCAGACGTGTGCACGCCATCCACGCGTGCACAGGGATGTACGTCCACACCCCCAGTGGCTGGCCGGTCCCCAGCCTGGGTCTAAAAGAAACTGACTTTTAAAAGGGCCGTTCTCTTTTTGTTTGAAACCATGATCTTAACGTTGAATCCAAAGCCCAGACAAACATGACGTCAGGGGACAGCACAGCAGGGCAGTTTGAGAGGATTAGATTTCTTTAAATTACAAAAACAGTAAGAGCCGGAGGTCTTCAAAATCAACATTTTATAATCCGAGTCACGCTCGTGTTTTTGCTCCTTTGCTTAGAAAAACAATATTGTCAGAGTTGACCTCAAATCTGTGTAGCGGCACGTGACCCGGTTGGAGAGAAGTGTGCAAACGCTAAGCAGCATCTAAGCGGGGGTCCTGCTGCCCTTGGGATCCATACCAGGGATGGAAGTTCTGACAGTTGAGAATAATCATATTCTTCACTCGTAGCGGAATAACATTGAAATAAGAACAATGTATTACATAATACATTGATTTAAAGGTTTACTTTAACATCCATTCGTGACAAAAACTCTCCACAAAGGAGGCTTAGAGGGAACATACCTCCACGTAATAAAGACCACATAATGAAAAATCCACAGCTAACATCATGCTCCACGGTGAAAATCTGAGAGTTTTTCCTCTAAGATCAGGAACAAGACAAGGCTCTTCTCACCGCTGCTAGTCAACACAGTACTAGAATCCTCGCCATAGATATCAGACAAGAAAAAGAAAGCAGAGGAATCCAAATCAGTAAAGAAGGACAAAAGCTTTCACTATGTGCAGATGCCATGATGCCACATAGAGAAAACCCTGAAGACTCCATCCAAAAACCCGAGGAAACTGATAAATAAACTCAGTGAAGTTACAGGATAAAAAATTAACCTGCAGAAATCGATTGCATCTCTACACACTAATAACAAAGTCACAGAGAGAGAAATTAAGAAAACAATCCCATGTACAATTGCCAAATTACCAAAAAGAATAAAATATCTAGGAATAAACCTGACCAAGAAAATAATAAGGTTCACCGCTCAGAACCCAAACACTGAGAATAGGTGAATAGACCCTCCACCCACCCCCTACTGACTCACCTGTCTCGTAACCTTCTGAAATTCAACTCAGTGCAGTGATCCTCAAGGTGTGGTCCCCAAGCCAGCAGTGGCAGCACCACTTGAACTTGATGGAAAAGCAAATTCTCAGGTTCCACCCCAGATTTGCTGAATCAGACACTCAGGGGGGGGTGAGCCAGGAATGCGTGCTTCAGCAACCCCTCCAGGTGATTCTGAGTAGGCTCAAGTTTGAGGACCCCTGGTTTATACACTTCACGATTAGAAAGACCATCGGGTGTCTGAATATAAGCCGACCGTATGGCATGGCTTAATGAGAAGATGTATAAATCGAGAGGGTCTCTGCAACACCTGGCCTTTATTCTTAACATCTTTCTTGTGCCAAAACAAAGGGAGTTATGCAGAGATGGAGAAACTGTTTCTTTCCAGCCAAGGCTCATTGATGTAAAAGGCAGAAAACCAATTGGGTACCATATAAAGGTAAAAAAAAGAAAAAGAAAACATTTAAGTTATATTTTCTGTTCCTTATAATAAAAAAATATATTCAATTGGCTCTTTTTCAGTTAATGAGGAGGAACAGTAAGACAAAGCCGGGAAAAATAACTTGGTTTTCTACTATAGTTATTTAAGGGAGACGTGCCAGATTTTATGAAGGAGCCAATTTTCTTGAAGGGCAGAGGCTTTCATTATATTCCTCAGGTTACCTAGCTCACTCCTCAGTCTGAACTAGTTGCATAACAGATAGTCACTAAAATTAAGGGAAAAGATAAAAATAAAATTAAAAAGTAAAAAAAAAAAAAAAAGGTGAAAAGAAGAAAATTGAAAAAATACCCCAGGGAGAAATATAAACACGAGATGCTGAGGAAAAAAAATAGAAACGACATAAAGAGCAGGAAGGCAATCAAGTAGAAAATAGAACAAAATGGCAGAAGGAAAAGGCAAAAGGGTGATACAAATGAAGCACTGAAATGATTTATAAACTATATCAGGGCGCCTGGGTGGTTCAGTCGGTTAGGCATCCGACTTCGGCTCAGCACATGATCTCGCAGTCCGTGAGTTCGAGCCCCTCGTCGGGCTCTGTGCTGACAGCTCAGAGCCTGGAGCCTGCTTCAGATTCTGTGTCTCCCTCTCTCTGCCCCTCCCCCGTTCATGCTCTGTCTCTCTCTGTCTCAAAAATAAACGTTAAAAAAATTGATAGGAGTAAGGCTCATGAACTTCAAGTTCAATGATCAAGCTACAAAGGTATACAACATTTCCTCTTTTAGAAATTATTTCTAAAAGTCCGTGTTCAAAATGGCGGCCGAATTTCAAGGACCACGAAGTTGGCTCTTAGGGACACGGGAGTGTCACAGAGTACTCAAGTCAAGGAGGAAAGGTAGCTGTGAGGAATGTGGTAGATGCTATGTCAACAGAAGAGGGGGGAGGGAGAGTTGGACTTTTTTTTTAATCTTCAATTTTGCTGAGAAAACTTCTCAGAGTTTCAATTTATAACAGCTGTTTCACAGATATGTAAGCATGGGAAACATGGCTCACTGGACCAAGGCCTGTGAATTCTCACCTTGAACCAAAACTCATTTCAGCTTCTTAACCAGTCACCACCCTATTTCATGCCTGGTTTCATCTCAGCAAGGAGCATTTGCTCTGATGCCACTAGTGTGGTAACCGAATAGTTCAAGGGCAGTTGTAAGCAGAGTCGGACTAAGGGGGAAATGTAATCCGCCCTAAGTGTTGGTGGAAGACATTCCATCCACCCCCAAGAAGGAAACTACTTGTTCAAGAAAAGATATCAGAAAGCATAAACTACCACAACACACACACACACACACACACACACACTCACACACACTCACATAGCAGAGCTGACAGCCACATCTTAGAAGTAGGAAGAATTGACCCAACTCTACAAGACGGTAGTTTTCCCAGCTAACTCTTGCATCTCAGAAATCGCTAGCCCTCCATGCAGCGTAACTGGATGCTAGACCTGTGTTTTGTCACCTCAGGCAATAAACAAAAAGAGGGCACCAAGGAGAAACAACCCACACTGCCATCGTCACCACACGTTATACATTCACGTGTCACCTGTTCAAACCCGTAGAATGTGCGCCACCAAGAGTTAACTATGGACTTTGGGTAATGATGTATCAATACGGGTTCACCAACTATAATAATGTACCACCGTGGTGATAACGGGGGAGGCTGTGCCTGTCCCCACACACCTCTGTCTCCTCCTCTCAGTTTTGCAGTGAACCTTAAACTGCTCTAAAATAACACTGTTAAACGCACACACACACACACACACACACACACACACTTCCATTCCTGCTTTTTGAATCCAATCAAATGTTTTTCTCTATCACTAGGCTGGAACCTCCGATAATGTCAATGACGAGATATTTAGTGGGCCGGTGGGAAAATGGAACCTACCTTACAGACAGTTCCCAAACTTCTTAAGCTTGTTTAAACTTGCCATTGATTTGGCAAATACATAAATTGACCTGACAGCAGTCAATCGTTAATAATCATAGAATGAAAACACACTGAGAAGTTAAACTTTTCTTAAGTTTATTTATTTCTTTTGAGAGAGACAGAGAGCTTGAGTGGAGGAGTGGCAGAGAGAGAGGGAGAGAGGGAACCCCAAGCATTGATTGTGTGGCCGTTAGGATATGATTTCACAACAATGGCACTGAGTCAAGACGGATGCGAGGCTGGAACGCACAAACCGTGAGATCATGACCTGAGCCGAAATCAAGAGTCAGAAGCTTAACTTCAGGTGCCCTTGAAGTTTAACTTTTTGCTCAAAGGAAAGCATTACAAGGAAAAGACAGTGGGTAGGTGGGAAGCAATGTGAAACTTATATTTGTTTTACATACACGTGTAAAGATGCAAGTATATCCACCTAGGGATGTACGCTATCTTTTAATCTCTACAGAGACACTCCTCTGCTGTCGCGAAAGTTTTCTTTTGAGAGTTGGTAGACTTGGATTTGCACGCATGTCCCACTGGTCCCCTCGGTGCCTTACTGTGCATATCTTCAAAGCAGAGTACTGGGGCAATGTGAAGAAGTCTTTCTTGCGCAGCGCAACTCTCCAATGGGTGATCGTTCTCGAATCAACTGAGCTCAGAAGGCTTGTTCTTGAATTAATCCAACTTACTAGACAAATAATACATAAGGTTCCATGTGAGTATTTTTTATCAGTAAAATAACGGATTTATGGTACTTTCTATTATTCAAATTGCTACACCATTTAAAACATTAAATCAAGAGAAGAGTCAAAAATGATTATGCAGCTGTCAAGATACGATTGCACAATAATGGCCTTGAGTCAAGATTGGGAGGCAGTACATCTGTGCTGGCATGGAAGGCTGATTTATGACAAATGTCCAACATAGTGGTATTTGGAGTTCTTTCCCCAGTTAAAGTGATGGGGTTGATTTTTTTCAGGACCTACCATTAGAGTTCCAACTTAGCATGTCTCTTGTATTTCTGATTCGACTCTAGTAGAATGCAAAAGGGAGAGGAGGTAATGTAATTCCTAAGTGCCCTCGTACACAGGAAAATAGAGTGTGTTTATGACGAATGTGTTTATGCAGAGCATGTCCTTATGAAAACACATATTTTGAGATCACCTTCTTCTCCTGCTTCATAAGACTTAAGAGAACTAACCTATATTGAGTACCTTCCACGAGCCAAGTATACTATAGACAATCCCTTAAGTGTTCGCAGCTAAGTCAAGTAGATATGATTATTTCCATTTCCCCATCCCATTTCCAGATGAGAAAACTGAAGCCACGAGGATAAAACCAGCGGTCAATGTTACCAGACAACTGGTGGGAGAGCTGGGGTAACAAGCCTTGTTCAATTACAAAACCAGAGTACCTCCTATCATACATTCTTGCACCCTTTTCTAGCAATATCGGTTGAAGTTCTGTCTTCTCTCATTGCCTTTTGTCAAAAAGTAACAATTAGATACAATGCGACCCCCCCCCCCCCCCACACACATACATCTCTCCATAAATGTCCATATATGAGTTACAGGGTAGCATAGCGGTGAAGTGCATGAACTCTGGGGCAAAAACTACCTGGGTTCACATAACGCTGACCACCTGTGTGCCACTCAGCAAGATGCTTAGGCACCTTTGGAGTCATTTCCCCGTTAGTAAAACAGCTATGCTGATAGCATAATCACTAAGAATGGTTTCTGAAATATTTTAAGTGCTGTGCCAGTATTAGCCACGACTGATATCAGTAAGGGCAGAACTCTTGGATAATATTTCTCATTCGGTATATTTTGGCTAGAGTAGTCTGGACGATTAAAATTTAGTGCTACGGAGGCAGAGATTAAAATTGAGACAGACGCATAAACCTGTTAGCTTCCTTTCTGCTCCATGCCCATAGGTTCCCTCACCCCACTCAGCTATGTCAGTGAGTATCATGGATCAAAAGGGCTCCCTGAATCAGAACAATTTTACACTCCCAACAAAATACATGACTTGAGGATCAGAGAGTAGGTTAGTCATGAAATGGAAGATGAGCCCTCTACTGTGGTAATTTAAAATACTGACTTCAGGCACCTGTGTTTACAGCAGCATCATTCACAATAGCCAAAAGACGGAAACAATTCAAGTGTTCATCGATAGATGAGTGAGGAGTCCCTGGGTGGCTCAGTCTGTTAAGCCTCCAACTCTTGATTTCAGCTCAGATCATGATGTCATGGTTTGTGCATGGAGCCCGATGCGGGCTCTGAGTCTAACAGCATTGAGCCTGCTTGGGATTCTCTCTCTGTCTCTGTCTCTGTCTCTGTCTCTCTCTCTCTCTCCCTCTCCCTCTCCCTGTCCCTCCCCCACTCTCTCTCTCTCAAAATAAATAAATAAACTTAAAAAAAACAGATGAATAAAGAAAATGTGGTCTAGCCATATGATGGGATATTATTCAGCCTTAAAAAGGAAGGAATTCTGGGGCGCCTGGGTGGCTCAGTCGGTTGAGCGTCTGGCTTCGGCTCAGGTCATGATCTCACGGTTGACGAGTTCGAGCCCCACGTCGGGCTCTGTGCTGACAGCTCGGAGCCTGGAGCCTGCTTCAGATTCTGTGTCTCCCTCTCTCTCTCCGCCCCTCCCCCACTCATGCTCTGTCTCTCTCTGTCTCAGAAATAAATAAACATTAAAAAAAATTTTTTTTAAAAAAGGAAGGAATTCTGACACAGGCAATAACATGGATGAGCTTTAAGGATGTTATGCTAAGTGAAATGAGCCGGTCACAAAAGGACAAATACCGTGTGATTCCAGTTATATGAGATAGCTAAATTAATCAAATGGACAGAGACAGAAAGTAGAATGGCAGTTTCCAGGGGCTGGGGGAGATTGGAAATGAGGAGTTATTGCTTAATGGGTACAGATCTTTGTTTTTACCAGAGAGAGGGATCTCTGGGGATGGGTTGCATAACCATATGAATGTACTTAACACTACTGAACTGTAACTTAAAGATGGTTAAGATCATAAATTTCATGTCACGTGTATCTTACCACAATGAAAAAAAAAAAAAAACCAATACTGATTTCAGTGAAACCAACTATAGCTGCCGCGGTGGCCCCTGATTTAGTGGGACAGTGTTCTGTTACTGATCTATGAGGTTAACTGAAATCGTCAATGCGTTTTCTCATCAGCAGCCAATCTCACTGACACACTGCAGCTGTTGTCTACACTCCACACTCCAAGCAAGAGCCTGGGCCACCCACCCCTTGACCTTTGATTCTTTCCTAGGGGAGCTACAAATATGACTCTCGTATTCAAGGGTACCTGTGGAGAAAACGCAAGTGTGTGTTCCTAGGTGGCCACCCTGTTGAATCCCTTCACCTGTGGAAGAAAAGGCAGGAGTAGGAAAATCTTCCTTATAGGGCAGTGGTGTTAGATCATATAATTGTCAGACGCGCTGTTTCTATTTCTGATGGCATCGTTGGAAGTCTAGGCACCACCCCAGGGTCTCTGCATCTGCACCCATGTTTTTGCATGGTGTATGAATGTGAGGTTTGTGTTTTGGAACTTGGGTAATTAACCCAAGAAAAGAATGGCCGAGTCTCTTAATTAATTAGGACCTATTTAGATTTCTGTGGTCAGCGGCTTCAATAGGAATCCTTTAGCTTAGACTTACTGCCTATGGATTTTTTAAAAATGTGTTTGAATTTCACAAGTACGTGTGAATTACGTATCTTTTAGTTCTCCCAGTTGGGAGGAAGGAGAAGGGAGGATAAACATTTTGTGTTTCAATACAAATGAGAGCGACCTTCAGGGCCAGCATATTAATTAACAAATGATTATTCTTCATAATAGTGGAATAGTGTAAAAAGGAATCTATTTTAGTAACAACAATTCCTTCATTCAGACATTAGCATCAATTCTTTATGCTTCCTGACTGCCTACATACTCCAGTGTGTGTGTGTGTGTGTGTGTGTGTGTGTGTGTGTGTGTGAGAGAGAGAGAGAGAGAGAGAGAGAGAGACAGTGTGTGTGTGTGTGTGTGTGTGTGTGTGTGTGTGCGCGCGCACGGGGCGGGGGCATCTATCATGTGGCATACTGAAGTGTAATTTGAAACAACAGCAATTCAGAAAGAATTCAGAAAGAATCTTCAGAAAGAAACTTCGTTGTTTTTTTTTAAATATAATTTATTGTCAAATTGGCTAACATACAGTGTGTAAAGTGTGCTCTGGGTTTTCAGGGTAGATTCCCGTGGTTCATCATTTACATACAACACCCAGTGCTCATCCCAACAAGTGCCCTCCTAGATGCCCATCACCCTCTCAATGCCATTTTTCCCTCTCTGTTTGTAACCATTTTCCCCCTCCCCTTCCCCCATGGTCTTCTGTTAAGTTTCTCAAGATCCACACATGGGTGAAAGCATATGGTATCTGTCTTTCTCTGTATGACTTATTTCACTCAGCTTAATACCTTCCAGTTCCATCCACGTTGCTGCAAATGGCCAGATTTCATTCTTTCTCATTGCCAAGTAGTATTCCATTGTATATGTAAGCCACATCTTCTTTATCCATTTGTCAGCTGATGGACATTTAGGCTCTTTCCATAATTTGGCTACTGTTGAAAAAGCTGCTAGAAACCTATGAATCAGCACTCCTGTATCCTTTGGCTAAATTCCTAGTAGTGCTATTGCTGGGTGGTAGGGTTGTTCTATTTTTAATTTTTTGAGGAACCTCCACTCTGTTTTCCAGAGCAGCATCCAGATGGCTAACAGACACATGAAAAGAAACTTTGTTTCTGATACCTATCACCCCCACCACTACAAGCTTATTTCAAAAGGGCAGCTGTCAAGAAGTCTCTAGTTGGCTTTACAGAAAATGAAATGCAAAGTGACTGGTGTTTGACTCTGAATGTCTCTTGATTCAAACCATCTTGAAAAGTAGAAGCCTCTCTGAAAACTGAGTGCCACCTGTTAACTGGAAAAGGGCCAAATGACCTCTGACCGGACTGCTGCCAGGGAGGTTTGGCCACGTCTGTGATTTCCATCAGCATCCGCCTTCTCTGGCCCTTCAAGAGGCTGGGGCAGGCCTTAGTTAAGGAGGGGAAGTGGCTTTCAAAACACTGAGATTAAAGAAGTACCAGAATCAAACAGCTTAGTACAATGACCGATTCTCTTTCGAACAATCCTCAGAGCTGACCTGTCCTTGGCCTTCCGAAAGGTTGCTTCCAGAATATTAAGCCGTCAGGGCACTGGGGAGAAGCCACAGCAAATGATGAGGCCACTGGGTGGGAAGACTGGATCTTAACAGCAAAATCAAAGTGATTCTGCCTGTCTTTAAGCCTCCAGAATCGCAGATAGGGCAGCACCGGTCAAGACGGAGCCATTGCCCTAAGAGATCTCGGATCACTGGTTCTCTTCTGAACTTGAGAAACTGGAAGTGGCCTTGCCAGGAACTATTTTAGCAGGGGT
Source organism: Herpailurus yagouaroundi (assembly GCF_014898765.1). Lineage (NCBI taxonomy): Eukaryota > Metazoa > Chordata > Mammalia > Carnivora > Felidae > Herpailurus > Herpailurus yagouaroundi. Next base: position 14,785,933 of record NW_024412467.1, read on the forward strand.
CGCAAAGTTTTACGAGAAGAGGAAGCAAGAGCTTTAAACCAAGTTTCCCTTTTGCATTTCACCGAGAACAGGTGTTTGCTTTGCTCAAGGGAAGACTTCCCCGGGGCAGGGGATGTCATGCACAGCTAAGAGCCGCGGTGGGAATGCTCAGCTGTCATACCTGGGATTGGTTCACATCACCAGTGTGATATCACTCCAGTGGCTTTCCCTGAATGTGATAATAAACACACGTGTGTTTTATTTATTTAAACACACGTTTATTTATTTTTTTTTCAACGTTTATTTATTTTTGGGACAGAGAGAGACAGAGCATGAACGGGGGAGGGGCAGAGAGAGAGGGAGACACAGAATCGGAAACAGGCTCCAGGCTCTGAGCCATCAGCCCAGAGCCCGACGCGGGGCTCGAACTCCTGGACCGCGAGATCGTGACCTGGCTGAAGTCGGACGCTTAACCGACTGCGCCACCCAGGCGCCCCGTAAACACACGTTTAATTAATGTTTATTAAACATCTCATTTAATTTTCATCGCAATGCTATGAAATAGGCATTATGGTCCTCGCTACAGAGATGGGGAAATTGATGCTTAAAGGGCTTGAATAAAATGTTAAGGTGGCAAAACTAAGTGGAGGAGTTGGGATTTGAGCCCAGAAAGTCCAGAGCTTTGCTTTCAGTCACATTTCTACAAGATGAGTGGCACACATTGTATCAGTTGCACAAGGTCACTAAAGAATCCTGGGTGAACATCTGCCAAGCCCATCTGCTAATTTTCCTCTTCTTTCCGGAGCTGACCCATGAGCCTGGAGGTGTGGCCCTGCCTTCCTGCCACCTGACCCGGAGTCTCTCTGCTTCGCTGCTTTCATGTCCTTTCCAAGATTAACATTTTACCTACCTTCTTTCCATGACCTCCCCCCCACCCCGCCATGACCAACGCCCTCGACACTGTGTCCTGAATAATAGAATAGGACAAAAAGTCTTTACCCACGTTTCTGAGTAGAACGGCTATCACTCCGTGGGCTTTTAGAGGGGCACTGTCTATGCAGCCTTAGCTAACTGCATGGTGTCTTCTTTAACCAGAGCTCCACAATATCAAATCTTTTTCACAATGACATAAGGAGGCAGAAAAGAGTCACTTTAGCTGGTGACGATCTACTTTCTCTTTCCAGCTTCTCCTGGATGCCTTTCTCTTTTCTCTTCTAATGCTTCCATTGCTGGATGTAAGAGGCTGCACTGTGTTGCTGTGTTCAAGATAGATGATAGATAGATAGATAGAATAAATCTAGAGAGATTTAGATATCAAGATAGAAGTAGGTGTTACGATATCAAGACATGTATGTATGTGTATCATTAGTTTGGGTTCCCCCAGAAGCAGCCCTTAAAATAAGGATCCAATGCAAATAGCAAACACTAGTAAGGGAAGGGATAAGAAACAGAGAAGGGAAGTAAATGAAAGAATAATCAAGCAACTTCCCACTGAGGGCAAATGGAGCTTAATTCTGTGGGGGAATGCCAGGGGATTGTGTAAAACTTCCTACCCTATGGCTCAGTCGGTTAAGGGTCTGACTTCAGCTCAGGTCATGATCTTGTGGCTTGTGAGTTCGAGCCCCACATCAGGCTCTGTGCTGACAGCTCAGAGCCTGGAACCTCCTTCGGATTCTGTGTCTCCCTCTCTCTGCTCCTCCCCTGCTCATGCTCTGTCTCTCAAAAATAAATAAACATTAAAAAAAACAACAACAAAACTTCCTACCCTAAGTGGATCACTACCATCAGCTCAAGCTCCAGCCCCAAATCCGCCGAATCAGAACGGGAATTTTTAACAATATCCCCAAGTGATAATCTATGGAGTGCTAGGGCAGAATATGCCTCAACATTACAGTAACTAAGGGGCAAGAAAACTGTGAGATTTATCCTCACCTGACATGGGTTGTGAGCGACTTCTTGGGGTCTGAATTCTCAGGCATTTACGGCTCAGCCTTTGCACAAGGCAGAACGTCAGTGCTCCAGTGGCCAGAAAGAAAGTCCTCAGACAATGAAAGGTTTCTTAGATATAAAGTTTAGATTGAATTTCATAATAATCACCACCACAGCTGTTGTGCTGGTTCAACATTAAAGACACATTTAGTAGAGTCAGGTAAGCAGCATTTCATCTAGGCTACATAAAGCTGTTCATTCACCTAGCTGGGAAACACCAGCATCACCATTTACTTTAGAGGCATTAAAATAAATGTGACATTGTATTTTATCAGGAGTTATTTCAGGCGCAGGCCATGAGTGGGGTCAGGAAATAGGCCTCCAAACTTGAAAAATAATCCTAAATATATTTTTTAAATGTTGAGAGAAAGAGAGAGAGAGAGTGTGCGTGCAAGTGGGGGAGAGGGGCAGAGGGAGAGAGAGAAAGAGAGAGAGAGAGAGAGAGAGAGAGAGAGAGAGAGAGAGAGAGAGAAAATCTCCATGCTCAACATGGAGCCCAGTGCAGGGCTCAATCCCATGACCCTGGGATTATGACCTAAACTGAAACCAAGAGTTGAACGCTCAACCAACTGAGTCACGCAGGCACCCCTAAATAAGTTTGTATGTTTAAGTACTGGGACCATAGAAAAGTATGAATCCAAAATTTGGGGACACAACAATATATATTTATTCTAAGCTCAAAGTATATGCTCGATACTTCAGCGTCATTACATAAACTACAAAATACAAATGAGTTAGCTACGTTTCCTTTGCTACATCTTTTGTTCAACACAACACAGAATGAATTTTAAAATGTTCAAAATATTGTAAAATTACATTCATTCCTCGCTTATCAGCCAACTCTCAAAATGGAAAACTTTTGCTCAAAAAATGAAACATTAACGCATATGGTATATTCTTAACTTACATTAAGTAATGAAACCCTACAAAATATGTTCTTCTTATGACCCTTTCTCTTTGTTTCTCTCTCCTCTGTCTGCCCTGTAATTCCAGCCATTGACGTGATGAAATAAGTCTCTGAAATAAGTCTTCCCTGGGTACCCTGAGCATAGCATTTTCCGTGCACTTCCTCACATTAAAAGTTAGCTGCCTGCTAGAGAATAAAACCTAGTGAAATCCTGCTTTTGCACAAGTGCTGTCTCTGGTTTCATGAGTTGTTTCTTCTCTGGCAAGGACAGTGAGGAAGACATCAGAGGCTTTCGATCATGCATATCTTTTTTTTTTAATTTCTAAACAATGTTTTATTATTTTTGAGGGAGCGAGAGAAAGAGAGAGAGGGAGACACAGAATCTGAGCTGTCAACAGAGAGCCCAACACGGGGCTCGAACTCATGAGCCATGAGATCATGACCTGGGCTGAAGTCGGACACTCAACCGACTGAGCGCCCCAGGCGCCCCAGTCATGTCTGTCTTTATATAGCACGGTTGACAGACTCACTGATATTGAAAAGAAAAGTTCTGCCAAATTTCACAATTCATTCCTCATTCTATTCTGAATTTCAGTTAAACAAAAAAAGCCACCTTAGAATAACAATTTGGGTATTTTCCTCAAAGAAATAGATTCTCCCTGTCCCCGAAGCGTGTGCAGAAGATGAGTTGTAGAGACGTAGAGGTGGGCGGGGGTCACGTACCAACAAATGATGCATCTGAGACCCAAGCTGCCAGTACAGAATGGGATGAAATCTTCAGGATGAGAGTAAATCCGAGAAAACCAGAGGTCTGAAACTAAGTGGGTTTGTATCAGAAACTAGATGGGTTCTAGACCAGTGCTCTCCAACAGAGATGTAATGTAAACCACGTACACTATTCTAAACGATTCTAAACATTCTAGTAGCCCCATTGAAAAAGCAAAAAGAAGCAGATATAAAGTGTATCTAACTACTATCTTATTTAACCCAATATGTATAAAATGCTGTCATTGTTAATATTCATGAAATACGTAGCGTTCTCCTTTTTTTCATACCAAGTCTTCAAACTCAAGTGTGAAATGTCCACTTTGTAGCACATTTCAAGGGCTCAGCGCCACCTGTGACCACTCGCCATCATGCTGGTCAGCTCAGTTCTAGACAACCTATTAATAAATTAAATTGCCTTTCAACTATTTGCGGGATCCTTAACAGCCAGATCAAAAACACTAGCTGTAATCGTGTAGCCAAAGCTTCATTTTTATTATAGGGAGGTCTGACCTCTTTCATTTATACTTAGAATTCCAGCTACCTCACAGACTTTTCTCTAAGGATTGTTTTGTCATCCAATTCAATTTCACATGCTTTCATTCATTCTAAACACATGTTATGAGCAGTACCTCTGTCCCCCGCCCCCCAACACACACACATAACCTGAATTATCCTACCCTCTTACCCCGGGAATTGCTTTAAATTAGAAAAATACTTTAATTCTGATTCGCTTTTTAGCATGGAATGCTCTGCTTACAAATGCCATCGGTGTAAGGTACCAAAAAACCCTTATGTCAAAGCTTCACTAGGTCTTTGTGTGGCCCGAGGAGAGGCACTAAAAAGCAAATGGCTGTTGTTAGAAAAAGTTACATGTACTAGGGCTCGTTTTTTTTATGTGCTCTGGGTCTCTGGTCAAATTCTGGAATTAGGAAGGAGACAAAGGGCGGCCTGTCACTTCAGTGCATAATCATATATATCTCCATCCCCTCAAGGGAGCAGTGAGAGCACACTATACTATGTTGTAATTAGAGAAATGTTTCTCATCCCTAGCATGGATCTTGGTCATGATGTTTGGAAGACTTCATGTCTCTCCCGAGAGAATAGTTACCTATGAGATGACCCAGAAAGAATAAGAATAAAGCAAGTTTGTGCATTACACTACCAGGGAAATCTCAAAGAGCACTGAACCTGGAATGCCAACATTTATCCCGAACTGTCCCTAAACAAAAACCCTGTCTGCCAGTGATACTCTGGCTTAATTGGGGAAACGTCTTGTTGCAAGCGATTGCCCTAAGGATCGTATTGGTTCAGGTGTGCAAATGGGTGCAAGGGGATTCTAGGACATTCCTGATGCCAGTGAGTATGGGGTGCATTTCTCCAAAGGGAGATGAAGGTTCACGTTCTGGTGGTTTGCAAACGAAAGCCCCCCTCAGGGGGACATAGACCTGAGAATTGGGGGACAGGGCAGGGCACACTGGGCCTATCTGTGAAGGGCTTAACCCTCTGAGTGATTTTCTCTTGGACCAGTAAAATCATCTTGTAAAGCATACGCTATGAATGCCTCCGATGTTGTATTCTTTTACAGCTTTTCCAATAAAACTCTCATGTGATAGAATAAAGGCAGGACCAGCTACATTATTTGCAGGGCCAGGGCAAAATGAAAATGCAGGAATCCTTGTTTAAAAAAAAATTAAGAATTTCAACAAAATGTGGCACATACCTACAATGAAATATCGTTCAGTCTTAGAAAGGAAGGAAATTCTGACGAATGGTCAGGAACAAGCAGCATGATACTAAAAACAAAAGAAAAATTTTAAAGCAGTCAGAATAGGGGTGTCTAAGTGGCTCAGTTGGTTAAGCATCTGACTTTGGCTCAGGTCCTGATCTCGCGGTTCACGAGTTCGAGCCCCACGTCGGGCTCTGGGCTGACAGCTCAGAGCCTGGAACCTGCTTCAGATTCTGTGTCTCCCTCTCTCTCTGCTCCTCCCCCATTCATGTTCTGTCACTTCCTCTCTCTCAAAAATAAATAAAAACATCAAAAATTAAAAAAAATAAAAGCAATCAGAATAAAAGGTAGATTACCTTTTATTAGACTAAAGGCAGAATTCTCATTAGCATTACAAGAGACCAGAAAGCAACAGAATAATGCCTTCCAGTAATGGGAGAAAGTGGTTGTCAACCGGGAAAGTTCCATCTAGCTCAATTATTATTCAAGAACAAGGCGAAATAAAGACAATTTCAAACAGATGGAGCCTGACATTTTACAAATCATGGACTTTCCATCACTGAGAGAATGAAAAAAGGATGTACATTAGTAGGAAAGAAACTAATCCCAGGAGGAAAAAGGGGAATGCAAGAAATATTTTACAGTTTTTCATTCTACCTCCATTGTCTCTTATAATTTTTTTTTAATTTTCTATTTCTTGTTTCCTCTGTGCTACATTCTGAATACTTTCTTCATATTTTTCTAGTTTACTAATTCTGTATTTAATTGCTAACCCTGATCTGTGATGGTTAGGATTAAGTTCAGGTAAAGTAGTAGAAAAACCCGTTTTTGCCATGGCTTTAAAAAAGAAGCAATTCAGCTTTCAGTAAGATGGAGTAACAGGGGACTGGATTTGTTCTCCCGTCTGGGGAGGAAAGAAACACAGACAACACCTATAAGGAACAACAGTTTTCGGGGCTCCTGGGAGGCTCAGTCGGTTAAGCGCCCGACTCTTGGTTTTAGCTCAGGTTATGATCTCACGGTTCATGAGTTTGAGCCCCACATGGGGCTCTGCACTGACAGTGTGGAGCTTGCTTGGGATTCTCTGTCTCCCTCTCTCTCTGCCCCTCCCCCGACCTCTCTCTCTCAAAAATAAATAAATAAAAATTTAAAAAAAGAAGCAATAGTTTTCAAGACTCTGGACATCAGGTAATAGAAGATAATGATCCTGAATGAAAAGGAACAAGTAAAGTAAGTCCTATGATCACTCCAGCTTGTTGCCGTGAGCGAGGTCTCATCTTGGGCTGTGTCACCAAGAGAGAGAGCTCAAGTACAGCCTACTGGAGTCTGATTTGAGACTGAGGATCTCAGGAGACCAAGACAGATAGAGGTCGCAGGACAGAACACTGAGGGGAGGAGAGCTGTGCACAGACGGAAACGCAGAACTCCACAGAAGGTTCTCCTGCAGTAGTCAGCTGAGAAATAATCGCATGTGTGTGAGGAAACCATCTGAAGCTAGAAAACGAACAACCCGAAATGGTCAGAGGAAATAGCTCCTGAGCTCACACAGGCCGAGGAATAGTGCCCATTCCCAGAAGTTGTATTAAAAAAAAAAACCATATGATTCATGGGGCAGCTGGGTGGCTCAGTCGGTTGGGCGTCCAACTTCAGCTCAGGTCATGATCTCGTAGTTTGCAAGTTCAAGCCCCGTGTGGGGCTCTGTGCTGATGGCTCGGTGCCTGGAGCCTGCTTGGGATTCTGTGTCTCCCTCTCTCTCTGCCTTTTCCCTGCTTGCACTCTGTCTCTCTCTCTCTTAAAAATAAATAAAACATCAAAAAAAAATTTTTTTTAAACCCTCTGATTTGTGAGGCGTGGGGTAGAGTACATGGAGAGGTGGGTGAAGGAGTTCAAGAGATACAAACTTAGAGTTATAAGATAAATAATTATTGGGATATAATGTGCGGCATGGTGACTGTAGTTAACGCTATTGTATGTTCAAAAACGGCTGAGAGTAAATCTTAAAAGTTCTCATCCCAAGAAAAAAATTATAACTGTCTAGTGGTGGATGTTAACTGAATTTATTGTGGTGATCATTCAGCAATATAGAATTCAGGTATAATATATATGATATTGTATATATGACATACTATACAATTATTATTACATATTATATATATAATCCTTATGCTTACACCCAAAGCTAATACAATATTGTATGTCATTTACATCTCAATAAAAAAAGAATAGACCTGAATACCTCTACATCTATAAAAAGGACTTCAATTTGTAGTTAATAAAGAATATTATAGGCCCAGATGGCTTATGGGGGCAAAACATAGATCTGATATACGGTTTTCACTGTCTAGACTTCTTGCTTATTTTAGATTCATCTAATGCATGAAAGACAATGGGACATTTTCCAAGACTAGTAAGAGTAACATATAAGTAGGGCTCATGAATTCTACCAAACATTTGCAAATAATACGATTTTTACACAAACTTTTCTAGAAATTAAAGAGAATACTTCTAAACTCATTCTATAAAGCTAAAATTACTGTGGTAAAAATATTACAAGACAGGAAAACTTTGGATCAATACTTCTCCTTAACTTAGGTGTAAGAATTCTTTTTAAAAATACAACAATCAAATGTAACAAAAAATAAAAAGCATATTATGAGCAAGTGAGATTTATATCAGGAATGCAAGGTTGGTTTAACATTTTAAATACTATCAATGTAATTCACCAAACCAAAAAAGAAAACCCACATAATCATCCCTGCAGATGTAGGAAGGTCTGACAAACCCAACATCTGTTTCTATTAAAACCTCTTTAGAAACTAGGAATAGAAGGGAACTTCCTCAACTCAATAGAAGACATCTACTGACCTACAACTACCATAAAACTCAATGGCAAAAGACTGAATGCTCTTCTCGATATGAAGATAAAGATGAGAATGCTTGCTCTCACCCCTTGTATTCAACACCATATTGGAGGCTCTAACCAGTGTAATAAGGCAAGAGGAAGAAAGACAAGGCATCATTTTAAAAAGGAATAAAAGCTTTTTGGTTTTTTTTAAGGCAACATGAATGTCTACGTAGAAAACTCAGTGTAGTCTACAGGAAAGATACTAGAATCAATCAGTTAGTTGAACAAAGTTTTGGTATACAAGATCAATATACAAAAGTGAATTATATTTCTGTAAACTAGCAATGAATAATTGAAACATCGAAAAGCAATGACATTTACAATAGCATGATACTAGTGATATTTAAGGATAAATCTGGGGGCTCCTGGGTGGCTTGGTTGGTTAAGCATCTGACTTTGGCCTGGGTTATGATCTTGCAGTTCATGGGTTTGAGCCCCTTATAGTATTGGGCTCTGCACTGGCAGCTCAGAGCCTGGAGCCTGCTTTGGATTCTATGTCTCCCTCTCTCTCTATGCCCCTCCCCTGCTTGTGCTCTCTCTCTCTCTCTCTCTCAAAAATAAATAAATAAACATTAAAAAAAGGGATACATCTGACAAAAGAAGTGTCCTGGAAACTATGAAACCATGCTGAGAGAAATTAAAGAGGGATAAAATGAATGGAGATATGTATTTTGTAAGTCAGAGGATTCAACATTATGAAGATAATCAATTTTCTCCAAATTGCTACCTACAATCAGTGCAATCCCAATAAAAATCCCAGAAGCCTTTTTTTTTCTTTTTTTTTTTTTTGGTAAAAAACGAAAGCTGATTCAAAAATTCATTTGGAAATCCAAATGACCCAGAATATCCAAAGCAAATGTGGGAAAGAACAAAATTGAAGGCCACTAATTAATTTTGAGTTATCAGGGCATTCGAATGGCAAAAGGAAAATGAACACTCAATAGTAAGCGTGCCCAAAGTTTGTCCAAATAAAAAGATGTGAAACATCTGTTGTGTTGAGATGTAGTAATTAACAAAATAGATTGGTGTGGCATCACATAGATTGGCAAAGGATCACATAGACTGGGCCCAATAAACACTTGCTGGATATAATCAAAATTGGTCAGATAGCAGTCTTGAAGGTTGAGGACACATTAGAAATTAGCTGCTTTCAAACTTGATTAACACAATTTTATTCATTTATGTATTATTTTTACCCCACTCACTTCTTGAAAAGACTTGAAGTAGCTGGTAATTAACTAGGAAAGTAGCCAAAGACTTGTTACCCAACATATATATTTTTTACCCTTGTGTATTTTCCTAATTTGTCTTTCATCAGACTAGAGGTTCCTGAGTGCCTTCCACTTTACAATACTAAGTAAAACATAGATCTGATATATGGTTTCCACTGTCTAGACTTCTTGCTTATTTTAGATTCATCTAATGCATGAAGGACAATGGGACATTTTCCAAGACTAGTAAGAGCAACACGTAAGTAGGGCTGTCGTCATAGTCCTTCTTGTGTTAGGAATTTTCCCGTCATTGTTCCAAGAAGGCAAACACTTGGGAACCACACTGCAGGAAATGAATGGTTTCATGTAAATAGCCATTTGCCACACAGTCCAAAGTATCATAAAGTGTCTTACAATGATGCATTTCCTACTCAGCATCTTCCCTTCCTGAAGAAAGTTTGATCCTTTCTAGAGGAGAAAATGGTGACTGGGGATTTACATTGCCTCTTGAAGAGATTTTCTCCATGTTTATGAAAAATTATACTGGCAATTAATGATGCTTAACATTAGGTATTACGGTGATCTTTTAGGTGCACTGCTGCTTTTAATAGGAATCGAGAAAGTCTTTCGTGTGTCGTGAAAATGCTGTAGGTTGATGAGGGGGAGTGTCTGATCCATGGGTCTGATGTATGCTTGTTTGGGATAGGGAACAGCACTTTCCATCTGAATTTTAAAAATAATAATAAATGTGACCAAAAAAAAAAAGCACCATATACTTTCTTCCAAATGGGCAAGGTAAGCATCCTTATCTTTTCGAGAACTTGGATACTGGACAATTAAAGGCTTCCTACATTTGAATTCTGTTCTCATTTTTATGTTGCCTATAGTGGCCTTTCTACATACAGATAACATTTCTTTCTGCCTCTCACCGACTGTTGTTCAAACTCCCTAGGATGTTTCACCAGGACCTTCACGAGGACCTTCTGGTCCTTGCTTACCTCTCCAACTTCATTTTTTTTAATCCTGCAGGAACACACACATATGTGCATGCTAGCCTCCCTCTCTCTGCTGTCTCCATCCCACACTACCTGATGAGGCACCACATTCACACCCAATAAGGTGGTCATATGGAAGTCATTTCAGTTCCATAATGGCCTAGGTTTCCACCAGATGTTGGGCCTTTGCCCATGTTGGTCTATCGGCTTAAAATATTGTTCCTCATATACTCTTTGTTATGGACTGCATGTTTGTGTCCTTCCCCCTGCCCCCAAAATTCATATACTGAAATTCTAACCCCCCCAAAGGGCAGTATTCGGAGATAAGGCCTTTGGGAGATGATTTGGTTATGAGGGTGGAACCTCCAAGATGGAATTAGTGTCCTTGTAAGATAAGGAGGAGAGCTAGACCTTTTTTCTGCCATGTGAGAATATAAGAAGGTAAACCAAGAAGTGGGTTCTCACCATAACCTGACCATGGTGGTACCCTGATCTTAGACTTCCAGTCCTCAGTGCTGTGAGAAACAAACGTTTGTGAGTTAAGGCTCCCAAACATTGAGTAGTTTGTTTTAGCAGCCTCAACTAACACTGTCTTTGTTTGGCTAACTTCCACTGAACCTCAATTTCAGGTTACTGGGCACTTCCTTTGAAATGCTATTGGTTGATCCTCCCGTCAAGATTAGGACTCCTTGTATGTTAACATATCCTCACCTACCATAACACTTATTTTACAGTGTTTTGGAGCCACTGTATTTTCAAAAGATGGCCACACCTGTATCTCTGAGCCCACGTGCTTTTACCCTGCTGTCCTTCATCAAGAGGTGGAGGGCAGAAGTTGGAGGAGCCTAATTCTCCTTCCCCAGAATCCAGGCTGGCCTTAGAGGCCAATAGAATATGGTAGAAATGATGGTCTATGTTTTCCAAAGCTGGATCAGAAAAGGCCCTGAAGCGTTTTTGTGTTACTGTCACGACGCTCTGGGGGAAGCCAGTTACCATGTGAGAAGCCCATCGCCCTAAGACTGTTACACTGGAGAGGACACTCACATGTGTTCTCAGCTAACAGTTAAGCAACAACTGCCAGCCAAGTTAGTGACGACATCTCCGGCTAATTTCATCCCCTGGCCATTAAGTCATGCTCAACACTGCATCTTCTCAGCTAAGGCCCAGACATCATGGGCTCTCGTACCTTGTTTAAATTCCTAAGCTGCAGGGCTGTGGGCATAAGAAAGTAGTTTAAGCTGCTAGACCTGGGGATAATTTGCTACACTGCCCTAGTAATGAAACGACAATTATGAAACGGAGGTTCACTTACGTAGGCTGCAAGATCCCACACCAGACTCTACAAGCATGAGGACGAGGACTATATCTGATTTGTTTACCATTGTAGCCTCGGCTTTTAGCTCAATGCCTGGCACATAATAAAGGGCTGGATAAGTAATCTTAACGAAATACGTGAATGAATGGAAGGATGCACGCCATCTTCCTCTAGCTTTGGGCTTACCCACGTCTTGCTCACACCTGAAGTTTGGTGATCTAGTTATAGCCGTTTGCCCAAGATCCTGCTTTTTTCTTATCTGTGACGTTCTATATCATTAATTCCCACAGTGTTCCTCTTGACCGTTCCTTGATTAGTGTTTGGAATGATGAAGTGGCCCAGAGAAAGGCCTTGGACCAGGTGGGTCTCAGGAGGCCTGCCTGGTACAGCCCCCAAGTGGCCCTCCTCTCCCCAGAGGGGGTGAAGTGAGGAATTACAAGAAGCCAGTAACCCTCTGAGGTCTGTGAACTTGACAGTGGTCTCCATGAGGGTGCAGAGATGTTCATTTGCCACATACTGCTCCTCTCTTTCTTCTGACCCTCCCAGGGCGTGGGGATGGAAGAGATTACAGAGAGAGAGCAAGCCCACCAAGAACATCATCAACTCTGTGCTCCAGGAGTGTTAGCTGGTGGGGGGCAGGAGGTCGAAGGTGAGGGGTAAGGAATTCGGGCACTCTGCTGTATGAGATAATATCCACGCCTTAAAAAGTCTGTCATCTTTTCTCTCCACCCAAACCCTTTCTCTTCCCTTACACATGCTCTCTCTCTCTCTCTCTCTCTCTCTCTCTCTCTCTCTCACACACACACACACACACACACACACACACACAGAGCCAGGAGGAAGCCTAGCATCCTGAATCACCTCTGGTTGTATGTAGAATGGGTGTAGCCTTCCACACTTAGCCCAGTCATAGAGATAAAATAAAAATAAATAGAATAAGGAGAATAGAAAGAGAAGGGGGAAGAAAAGGGGAATAAGGGCTTTTATTTCATGTTTGTTATGTGCCATGAAACAAAATGCAAGCCTCTTTGCGTAATGCCATTTCATTTGAAGCAGCAATTCACAAAATAGGTCTAATTTCTAATTTGCAGGCAAGAAAACTGCTGTTCAAATTGTTTAAGTAACTTACTCAAGATTGCATAGTCAATGCAGAAACCAGAATTTGCAGCCAGATCTGGCTGTCTCTTAAACTCCACGCTCTTTCCATTCAACTGGTCTACAAGGGGGTTCTATAAAAGTATCCCAGGTATCCAAATAGCCCACAGGGAGAATGTTCAAGAAGGATCACGACATGGGGTCGCGTCGGTTCTGACTTTGTGCGGATTTGGACCCCATGTTACACCACCTGCTTGAATTCCACTCCTGCTTACACAACTACCTGGGTGTCTAAACACAGCTCGGAACTCCTGGCTGATCTGGAGTACAGAGTCTTGGCTGCACCTGCAAAGAATTCAGGCTGTGAGATTCCAACACAGAGCATTGCACCATAGAGGAGATGGTTGAGAAATCTAGCTGATGGCTTCCAGCCACACATTGCTTCATACCCAAGAATGCATTTCTGTTTCTGGCAAAAGACAAGTGACCTTCCACGATCCATTCTGGTCAACCACATTAGCTATTCTGATCATAGCAGCCACTGTGAACTGAGTTGGTTTTCTAGACTCCCCGTTATACAGTGTATACACCAGCTCCATTTGCTAGGGTGACACAGTCAGTGATTTCTTCAACGTTTACAATAAGCGATAAGAAAACAAAGGACCACAACAAAGTGCCTTGGTGCTGGATCAAGTCACTTAAAGATCACAAGGAATTCTCAAAAGTGTCCTGTTGCTACCTTGAAACATGGGCTCGGGCTGCTGAGAACGTGGCCAGTGGTCTCTGACTGTCAGCCACATTCCAGAACCGTAAAACGAGGAGTGACCTTCCAGCAATTTCTTTTAATTGTTTGCTTTATTTTTCCTATTCAGCAAACATTTCCTGAGCATCTGCTTGGCCACTGACCCCTATCGAGGACACCAAGATGCAGGGAATGTGATCTGTACCTTCAGAATGTTACAAAATGTTGGACAAAGGATAAGGAATCAGCTAACACATGCCCCAGGGTTTTGTTGTTGCTGTTGTTTTCACTTGAGACATTGATTGCATTGGTAGGGGATTAGGGAAACGGTGGAATGAAAGATACAAAGCTTGAAAGGGAGACCGGACATTGCAGGTGACAGGACCCCTTAGAACTCCCCACTCTCACCCTCACAGTCCATAGGCTCTGTGTCGACTTTTTCATAATCCTTCTCTGGGGTGGCCCAGTCTTGCCTAAGAACATTCCTGAAATTCAAGGGAAGCATGTGGAAGGGAGCAGTCTATTCCAACAGGCAGTTACATATTTTATTTTGATCAAGGGTTTACTCCGGTTTGATTCAGCTCAACCTTTGAAGTCCCATTGTGACCTAGACATTAAACTACAGAGCAGAAATAAATGGTCCTATATCCTGAGTTTAGCTAGCTCCCCATACCTAGTGATTATAGAAAAGAAGTTACATATTTCAGCAGATTGCTTTGTCATTTACGACCCTTTGTTGGGCCAAAATATAATTTCTCATAACATATGCATTGTGATTTTTAGTTCTCAGAGTCAGAATATATGGTCAAGTATATAATTAAAATTGACGACAACTTACACATCAGTTACTGTGTTAATCAGTGGTATTCAGGCCCTTCCGTTTTAATACATCTCATATGGTCACTTTCTCTGAATGTTGTGGAAAAAAATTAAAAACCTTTCTCTATAAATCCTACTTTTTTTAATGTTTATTTATTTATTTTGAAAGAGGGAGAAGGAGAGTGCACACACTCATGAGCAGAGAGAGAAAGACAGAGAGAGAGAGAGAGAGAGAGAGAATCTCAAGCATGCTCCGAGCTGTCAGCACAGAGCCTGACTCGGGGCTTGATCTGAGCCAAAATCAAGAGTTGGGCACTCAACCGACTGAGCCACCCAGGCCTTTCAGCAAATCCTACTTTTTAGAATATGATGTAAGAAGTTGAATTTTACCCTCAGAGCTGCTTGACTAAGCCACGTTACTCTATCTTTGGGATGGAAAATTCTGGAATTCCCAGTGGTGATGGTTTACATTAACTTTAGGGAGAAGGAGGGAATATAGGAGCAAGTGAGAAAGAAATAAAAGAAAACAAAACTTTAGCTCCAGAAGAAAAGACAGAGGTGGGTAAGGGAATTTAGAAATAGGAAAGAAAAGACAGAACGCTATTAGAAAAAAAAAATCTGAACGGCAGCCTGATTTATTGTAATTCATCATATCTTCACTCATATCCCCAAAATAGGATTCGATGTAGCTCTAGGCAAATGGCATCAAACACCAAAAGCAACAAATGACTCATAATTTAGAAAACCAGTTGAATGAGCTGTAAAAAATGGGTCCAAGTTTATTTTTAGAATTTCATAGAGCGGTTTTCATTTTCTTTGAACAATACGTCAGAATATACAATGGCGTTCTCTAGGGTCTGAAAAATATATTTAAAGACAACTGTGAATTCTATTTTAACACGGTACACTTCACTTTTGATTTTTTTTTTTTTTTAGTTAAGTGCAGAGAACATTACAAAAGCACTCCGTAGTACCCTAATATCTTTCCAGTCATCGAGAGTTCATTGTCAACACCCCCAGCTGTGGTCTGCTGTATGTGGTGGTCACATTTAACGGGCTTGACTTTACTGAGTCTGTGTTTTTATTTCTCCACCAGTGCCTTCCTCACTTGACTTTCAGCTTATAGTCATTCACCACATAAAAATACCGGAGCTAATAAGATGATTGGACGAAAATGCAGAAAAATAACCATGTAATATGTAATGTGCCATAAATGCAGTGGACACATATTATATATTATAGCAAAACCTTGGTAATTGCCTGTCTGGTTTAATTTTCAGCTGAGTAAAGGGAAAACATTCCAAGGTTGCGCTATCTTTTTCTCTGGTATTATTATTGTTACAAATATCTGTATTGGTCAGGGAACCACATGAATCCATCACTGAGTTTGATAGTTTTCAAAGATTCTGGAATTAGAAGCTAACCTAAGGTAAAACACTTAGCTGTGCACAGCTTTCCAGAGTTTTCTTACTTTTCTCATCCAAAATGAATTTCAAATTAACCTTTAAATAATAAGAAACAAGAGTTCCCTAGGAAATTGTGGGGTAGCTAAACCCCAGGGTAGGGAGGGGGTAGGACACAGGGTGAAGACATTATGTTCTTACTTATCCCTGTTAGCAGATGGTTTTAAAGACGAACGGCCTTGGATCTTGGAGTCTTTCCTCTATGCGTGTGGAGAAGGAGACATCATGATTTAGGAGTTGGGGTTGGGGGGGGGATAGTAAAAACTTGGGCAAAATTCTGGTATGTACCAATTCCAACCTCTCATTTTTCCTTTTTTTTTTAACCCCTATCCCCCCAACTTAAAGTCCGAGGAGAACTTGGCTTGAGAAGGCAGCTCAAGGTTTCTATAACCATCTAGTGGGTACGCCAGCTGCTAGAGATTTGGGGATAAAGGACCCCGCGTCCCTGTCTGCAGATAATTTAGAGTTTAAGTGGAGCGGTGAGTACTAACTCCCCAGGACTGTCATTAACAAAGCACCACAAAGCTGGGTAGCTTAAACAATAGAAATTTATTCTCGCACAGTCCTCGAGGTTAGAAGGCTGAGACCACGTGTTGGCCGTGTTAGCTCCTTCCCGGGGCTGGGAGGGAGAATCTGTTCCACTCTGTTCTCCTAGTTTCCACCCTAGTGGGATTGAAAAAGGATATTGGAACAGTTAAAAGAATACAGCTGACCTCCGAACAATGTAAGGGTTAGGGGCGCTGACCAGTTGAAAAGTATAACTTTTGATTCCCCCAAAGTTTAACTCCTAAGAGCCTACTGCTGACCGGAAGCTTTAACAATAACATAAACAGTCAATTAAAACATAGTTTATATGTTATATAAATATATTACAGATATTTAAAATATTAAATATATGTATTAAATATACATATTGTTATATGTATTATGTTCTGTATTCTTACAATAAAGCAAGGTAGAGAAAAGAAAATGTTATTAAGAAAATCATAAGGAAAATACATTTACAATACTGTACTGTATTTATAAAAACAAACAAACAAACAAACAAACCTTAACACTAGGGGCGCCTGGGTGGCTCAATCGGTTAAGCGTCCGACTTTGGCTCAGGTCATGATCTCACTGTTTGTGTTTGAGCCATGTCGGGCTCTGTGCTGATGGCTCAAAGCCTGCAGCCTGCTTTGGACTCTGTGTCTCCTTCTCTCTCTGCCCCTCCCCTGCTTGTGCTCTGTCTCTCTGTGTCTATCAAAAATAAATAAACGTTAAAAAAACCTTTTTTTTTTAAAAACCCACATGTGAGTAGACCCACAAGTGCCATTCAAGCCCATGTTGGTCAAAGGTCAAGTGTACAGTAAAATATTGTAATTACGTACTGGAAATATTCAGTGAATATGGAGAAGAAGGGTGGTATATTCAGAGATGAGAGCAGTGTTCTATTCAGCAAGTAGAGTTTGTCTTAGGCAGTTCAGGCTGCTATAACAAAATGCCCTGGACTGGACAGCTTACACAATTCACATTTGTTTCTCACAGCTCTGGAGGCTGGGAAGTCCAAGATCACCCTTCTAGAAGATCCAGGATCTGGTTGAGACCTCTCTTTTTAGCTTGTAGGTGGCTGCCTTCTCACTGTGTCCTCACACAGTAGACAGAGAGCAAAGCTCTGGGCTCTTCCTCTTACGAGGGCACTAATATCATCTTGCGAGCCCCACCCTTATGACCCCATCTAAATCAAATTACCTCCTAAAGGCTCCACCTCTGAATACCATCACATTGGTATTCTATATATGAATTTGGGATGGGGCACAAACATTCAGTCTATGATACACCTTCTGCTAATGTTAACAGGAGAAATGAATGCACAACGCAAAAGAACCGACCGATAAGGTCTTTTGCGCCTCCCCGACCCCCACCCCCGCCACCCCAAAGCCCATGGACTTGATCAAAATAAACCACAAGACTGTGCTTTAGTCAATCCAGTGTGTGATCAGTTAGCAGGGCCCAGATAATGGTCCGTCACACAGTGTAAGAGCAGACCTAGCTAAGACCGCCTCTTATTACACAGCCATGCAAACAGAAGCTACTCCAGAAACCCATTGGCCTGCCCAGCTCAGTGCTACAGAAGGGGGATGCAACTCTTCCCCAGTGTGGGCATTAACAGTCTCAGCTGGATTGAGGAGAAGTGTGCCATGTCCTCCCCAGCTGTCCTGTGATTCCTGGGCTGCTATTGCCCCATCACTGCGGTCACCTGACGTCATGGTCCTCCCAGAAGCCTATGATCTGTGCTAATTTAAGACGGAAGACCTCTGCCATGTTGCCTCCTTCACCTCAGAACAAAACTCATCATTCCCCAATACCTTAAAATGCACATCCAGCCTCAGGATGTGATAAAAGTTCACCAGATTGTCAAGTAAGCCACCAAGATTAGAGAAGGTTATATGAGGGCTGAGAAGTTTAACCGAGTCTGCGCTAAACAAAATAAGGTAGAAATGGAGATCTCACTGGTTGCATAATCATCAATGTATCTTTTTGCAAACAAAACCTCAGCATTCCTTTAAAGCAGTGTAGTAATCAGGAAGGAAATAGCTGATTTCATTTGTTGTTCTCTTACATCATCAAGAGTCTTGACCATGTTTTAAGCCAAAAAAAAAAAAAAAAAAAGCCAGTATACGTGCCATTTGCCATGCTCTGGAATAAACTGTGTTGCTGGGATGGAGGAGACTGGTTACAAAAAGCAAAAGATAGAGTCTACACATAAGACCCTGTGTGCCAGAGAACAAGGTCAATAATTAAACAATGCGGCTGACCGTAATTTGGCTTCCAAGATCCAGATTCTGGGCCATTGAGCAACTGTGTTCCCAACCCCTGGGTCCTGTCTTTTTTCAGCCCCTTTGCTGGTGGTTTGTGGGTTGAGCTAACTCCCGGTCGGGCACCAGGCATCACGCAGCGGGTCTAAACACACAAAGACCCTCGGGGCTTAGCTTCCGTTCCACGGAAGCTTCAGCGGGAAGAGGAGATGTTTACAACTGCTGTCTGCTTTGGGGGCTGGGGTGTTTCTCCGAGACGTGTTTGATAAAACCAGAATTCCACGTTCGATACAGAAAACAACCGCTCGATGTTTTTTGTTTTTTGTTTTTTTTTTAATTTTTTTTCAACGTTTATTTATTTTTGGGACAGAGAGAGACAGAGCATGAACGGGGGAGGGGCAGAGAGAGAGGGAGACACAGAATCGGAAACAGGCTCCAGGCTCTGAGCCGTCAGCCCAGAGCCCGACGCGGGGCTCGAACTCACGGACCGCGAGATCGTGACCTGGCTGAAGTCGGACGCTCAACCGACTGCGCCACCCATGCGCCCCATACTCGATGTTTTTAATAAGAATGGAATGTATGCCTCTTCTTTCCACATTCGGCCTCAGATATTTAGGGGGGTTATTTACAGTGTCGATCCCAACTCTGTACGGCACGGTCCAAAAGAATGAATGAATTCATTAATCAGTTCAGTACATTCAATTGAATTCTGACTGGATTCTGGAAGATAGAAGGAACCGTTAGACCCAGTCCTGCCTAGAAAGAACCCACGAGGATAGAAGGAACCATTAAACCCAGTTTTGCCCTAGAAAGAACCCACAACCGGGCGCCTTGGAGGCTCAGTCTGTTAAGCATCAGACTTCAGCTCAGGGCATGATCTCATGGCTTGTGAGTTCGAGCCCTGAGTTGGGCTCTGTGCTGATAGCTCAGTGCCTGGAGCCTGCTTTGGATTCTGTGTCTCCCTCTCTGCCCCTCCCCTGCTCATGCTCTGTCTCAAGAATAAATAAACATTAAAAAAAAAAAATTAAAAACGAAGGAAAGAAAGACCCCACAACTAGTCTGGGAACCAACCAACCACAGGACCGAAAGCTTGTTCTCTGGGTTCGGTCATCGCTGTCTCTCTCATACCGAGCAGTGTTTGTGTGGGGGCATGCTGGGTGTTCAACAGTTATTTGTCAAATACATGAATTGAGAGCAGTACCACAGGAGGACAGTGATTCCTTTCCTGGCTGAGAAGCGAGCATTCCTGGCTTAGGTGCTTAGGGCGGGCTACAGGAGATGGAATTTTAGCAATGCTTTCGAGAAGGGGTGGGACCCATGCAGCTGGTGGAGGGTTGACGGGAAAGGCTCCCCCTCGCAGGTAAGGGGACAAAGGTGAGTGACACCAGGAGATGGGGAGACACAGAGCATTTTCAGAAGAGGGAATGGCTGGAGTACCAGAAGCTGGTGGGGGGTGGGGTGGGGAGAGAAGCCTGCCGAGTGAGGAGGGCACCTGGCATCACTTCCGGATTGACTTGACCATGTGGTTGAGAAAGGTGGGCACGGATACACCGGATAAATCGTGGAGCGCTGTGGCGAGGGAACCACATACAGACAACCTGACCGGGCCTGGGACACCCAGGCCCCATCCCTCCTGGGCCCAGGAGAGTAATGCTCTGTTCTTCCCTGTTTTCATTTTAACCTTTAGAAAAAGGAAATTTAAAAAAACCTTGACTTCCCATGTACTTTTTCAAGTGAGTCCTAAGGATTATTACGTTCATAGGTGATTTTGATGGAAAGGCAGGAATGGGAATGAGAACAGATCCCAGAACCCCCCAGGAGGCTGCTCTTTGCCATAAAATGTCTTAGGACAGAGAAACCGCCTCTCGGTGTCCATTCTCCCCACAGTCATGTAATGTGATGGAAGGTGCCTGGTCAGCAGGTCATGGCATTTTGGGGACCTCCTACCACAAAGGGTGTGAGTGTATGAGCCTGTGTGTGTGTGTGCGTGTGTTGTGGGTAGGAGGGCTGTGCAGGGGCGTCTGGGCACTAAAAGGGTTTGAGAAAGAGCAAAAGTGACATGGGACTCGGTGACATGGGACTCGGGGGATACCAAGTTTCTCCTGAGCAGGCTCTGTGTATGATAATCCCAGTGACAGTTGAACACACACACACACACACCCCCCACAAAAACAAGTCAGGAAAGGGACGCACAAAAAAATCCTCATGAGATTAGATTTCTCAACAAAATAGTTATAGGAAATTGTTTCTAACCCAGGAGAGATGAATTTTTCTATAATTAGCTTCCACAGCAATGTTGCAATCATCTTATTCATCTAAGCTGGAGGTATCAGCCCCACCCCCCGCCCCACACCCCGTGCTCCCTAGCCTCATCTTCTCTCACTTCCTGGAAGGCTGTCACCTCCCGGATGGCGGGAACTGATTGACTTACGTAGAACACTCCTTGGCACAGAGTAGGTGCTCAATGAGTGTTTTGACTGAATGGGATCCAGCAGGGGCTTTGAAGCAGCGTAAGCTGCAGAAGGAGGGCTTTGCTGATTATCCCACAGATAACTCTGGAATCCATTGCAAATGTGCACGTGCAGACACACACACACACACACACACACACACACACACACATTCTTCCAAAAATAACCATTACTTTTTAAAATCGTGTGATCTATTTCAATACTCAGGAGTCCGTATGTTTTCTGAATACGGCACAATCCATTCCATGCTAACACGGTATAATTTTATGTTAAGCAGTTGGAGCCTTACATCAATGTACTGAATGGTGTCCAGTGTTATCCGCCCCTCCCACCCCAGTGCCCCACTCTCTCCCCTCTGCCCTCTGGGCCCCTGGTCCCTGCTTAAGACACCCAGGCTCAGTCAGGACCATCTAATCACGGAGGCGCTATAGGAAGCACTGCAGAAGCTTTGAAATGCTGCTGCAGTGTGTTAGGTCCCATCCCTGTCCTGGGGAGGCATCTCAGAGACTTTCCATTAGGAGAAGAGGGGGTATGAGGATTTATGACCCTTCTGTGCAAGAACCACACGATTGTTTATTCCACTCGTCCAGCTACAAGAACAAACTTCCGAGTATAAGAACGGGCTAGCACAACATGTCACAGATGTTTAGAGAAAGCAGAATGTGGACCGCAGTGAAATCTGTAGGGGAGTATTCTCCAGGCGCTGGGGCTGGAGCCCAGATGACTGAACAGGATTTGGGGAGGTGGGCTAGCCGGGCGAGTGGGGGGCAGGGAAGGTGAGGGAGGACATTCCTAGCATTCCTGGGTGGGGGTCAGCTGTGGCAGGAGCTGTAGGGTCCTGGGGAAGTCTGTAGGGTCAGTGCTCCCACGTGACCACTGTGCAGGAGTCCCGCGAGAAGTCAGTGTGTGTGCACGTGTGTGCAAGCAGACCCACGCACGCACATACATACTTTAATAGAAATCTCTATTTGCAAGCTCTGTCTCTGAAATCCTTTTCCCTGCCTTTTCTTAACGTGAAAAATGTTGTCTGAGTGACGATAACAATGCGTAAAAGTGCAAACAACTTGAAAATGGCTTTTCCTATCTTTTGTTACATTATATTATTAACTCTTTGGAAGGGCTCTCCTCCCCCACCCCTGGAGGTGCCGGGAATGCTTATCCGAGTAATGTTGCATTTCTGCAGGGCCACTTATTTTAAATGGCTGGTAAGATATTCTTTCTGTGCTTGGAGGAGCAGATAAGATTGTGCACTTAACACTCACTTGCTTTCAGAGGTATGTGTCCTTCAGGAGGGCCTCCAGAGAAGAATGCCGGTATCTCTTTTTCCCCAGAAGGTGACGGGTTGCGCTGGGTGAGTCAGCTGTTGTCACTCTAACTGCTCTTGCCACACTAGGGCTGGGAAGGAACTGGTAATCAGGGTGTAGGAATGAGCGCCCCCCCCACTAGCCGCCCCCCACTTCCCTCCTTGCCCAAATAAGGGCAAGACACTATTCAGCAAAGACAACTTGATAACCCCCAGCCAGAGGGGCCTAAACCAAATTTCCCCTTCAGTTAGTTGAAAGCCACCTGCTGTGGGGCATCCTGAGCCCCCTCCCCTTCTCAGAAACGGTCCCTGCTGGGCTGGAATATGAAGCTGGCTTGCAGCCCCTGTGTGTAGAACAGGGTATCCTTGAAGACTGTATTTAGATTTGCTGGAAAACCCTGCAAAGCATGTTCCTGCTGCCCTAGAGCCCCCCGGGACCCGTAACTATGCCCAAGTCTTTGTCCTGGACCCTTGAAGGAATAGAACCTAGCCCTGAGGCGTAACCTCCATGGTTAAAGTTAGGGTTCTGAGATCTAACAACCCTCCGGGTAAAAAAACCACTGGAACAATAATGCCTTTTTTTCAAAATTCAAATAGCCACTCTTGGCTGAATTCTCACTGCCAGCCAGGCCCTATGCTCAGCTGAGCATTTTACATCTAGTCTTCAACCAACCTGCAAGGTCCTTACTACTCTATTTCGGCCCCAAGAAACCAGAGGGCTCAAGCAGCTCTCTCAAGATCTCACAGCCAATAGACTGCAACGCCGTGATGTTATTCTAGGCATCTCTGACTCCATTTAGCCATTTGAAAGGAAGTGCACGTGCCATTTTGAAGTTCTTGCACGTACATTTGTTCTTTTATTCACTGACCGTCGACTGAGCTCCTACTAAGTGCCTGGGCAGTAAACACACTTGTGAACGAAAGTGACAAAGCTGGGGATCTCATGGAGGTTACATGCTGGTAGGGAAAGGCAAAGGTTGACAAATACCTAACATGTTATGTGGTGGGAAGCGCCATAGGGGAAAATAAACCGTGGTAACCGGGTAGAAAGGGCTGGGAATAGGGCAGCTCCACCTATGTAGGAAATGACGCATTCCTGATGCGAGGACATGAACATACTTCCCACCATGTCAAGAACAATTTCTAAACTCCTGGAACCTGTCATATCCAGCTGCGATGACAGCATGATGGTTCCCCGGCCAGCATAAGAGGGGTCCCTGCCAAATAGGTGCACTTCAGCTTATTGGAACATGGGGTCCGAAAGGAAACGATACAGCACAGATGGACTGAATGACACGGGTAATGATTCAATCTCGTTGGGAGCCTTACTCCCCCCTCCACCTTGATAGAGAACTAATCCCCTCCCCCTCTTTTTTTTTTTTACAAGGGGCTTTTGAAAACTGACCCCCACCAATCTGGAAACCATTTGGAGATTCCCAAGAGGAAAGGGCTACGTACCAATGTGATTACTGGTATTGTTTTCATTAAATATGACATGATTGGGAATTCCTGGGGAAAACTATTACCCATGAAGGAAGGGGTTTCAAAAGATGTGACAGATTAGCATGTCTGAAGATTGGCCATAAAATCAGGAGGTTGATGAACTATCAGTGTTTCTAAGCTGTGTAAATAAGCAGTTTGATAAAGTAATGTGATTTATTTAGAGATCTTGAGAGAAGGTGGTCTCATGCTTTAGGAGACAAGTGATTTAATAACGTAACAATATACTTTGAGAGGATTATTTTCCCCGGAAGTAGCAAGGGTTGCTAAGACCCACATGGAGGACAAGGAGTTCTTGCATTTAAACAGATCTACCTAGTGGGAGAGAGCCAAAGCATAAGAGACTGTTGAGAACTGAGAACAAACTAAGGGTTGATGGGGGGTGGGAGGGAGGAGAGGGTGGGTGATGGGTATTGAGGAGGGCACCTTTTGGGATGAGCACTGGGTGTTGTATGGAAACCAATTTGACAATAAATTTCATATATAAATAAAAAAAAAAAGAAAAAAAAATAAACAGATCTACCTATCTGCCTTAGATGCTTGGGGTGTCAGGCTGTAAATAGCCTATCAAAACCATTACTACAACATTCAGTAAAACCAAATACCCTTTGTCACGGGGGAATTGAAAATTAATCTCAACCAAAAAAAATTCGTATAACCCATAAAACTCCATCATATTTGACACTTCTGATGTCTTCCTAATCTTTCCAGCACCTTCGAATGTCTTTTGGCAGTAAATGGAGTTTAACTCCTTAACTAATTTATAGGTAATTAGTGCAACAAGTATTTCAAGCCTTATATATTCTCATTTCATGTAAACTCGAAAACACCAAAACTTTGATTTTTCAGAAAACACTTTTCCAAGATTGATACATAAAGAGTCTTGTTTCTACTGGAAATCTGTACCCATAAGGCTTTTTGCTCTCTTCCCTCAATTCAAAAAGAGAAAATAAGGAAAGTCCTCCAAATATGCTAGCACATGGGGCGCCTGGGTGGCGCAGTCGGTTAAGCGTCCGACTTCAGCCAGGTCGCGATCTCGCGGTCCGTGAGTTCGAGCCCCGCGTCGGGCTCTGGGCTGATGGCTCAGAGCCTGGAGCCTGCTTCCGATTCTGTGTCTCCCTCTCTCTCTGCCCCTCCCCCGTTCATGCTCTGTCTCTCTCTGTCCCAAAAATAAATTAAAAAACGTTGAAAAAAAATACAAATATGCTAGCACAAAGGACAGGTATAATAGAGGAACGTACAGCCTTTGAGGCCATCTACATTTGGCTTTGTGCGTTTTAATTGCTCAATGAAATTCTTAGAACAAAAAGGCCCCAAAAAGTCCAAAGCAGTAGTGGTACTGATTCAATTTACTATCATTTCATACTCGCTGTGAGTCTTTACCATCCAATATGGAGCCACCATCCGCATATGGCTATCGAGCACTTGACAAGTGGCTACTCTGAATTGAGATGTGCTGTAAGTATAAAATACACACTAGGTATCAAAGGCTTAGTATGAAAGAAGACTAAAAATATCTTATTAATGGTTTTTGTATTGATCTTACGTGGAAATGATAGCGTGCTGGCCATACAGATGATCCCCGATGGTTCAATTGTATGGTTTTTGACTTATGATTGTGCAAACGTGATGCACATCTGATAGAAACTCTACTTTGCATTTTCAATTGTGACCTTTTCCCGGGCTAGTGATACTCGGTATGATAATGTGTCATGGGCATCTGCCACCCCTCCCAGGTGTGTAAACAACCGATACCCTGATCACCCCATCAGGAGACTAAACGACTAATACACTGACAACCAGTCTGCACCCGTTCAGCCATTCAGTTTTTCACTTTCAGGATAGTATTCAATAAGTTACATGAGATAGCCACTTTATTATAAATGAGACTTTGTGTTAGATGGCTTTGTCCAACTGTAGGCTATGTAAGTGTTCTGAGCACGTTTGAGGTAGGCTAAGCTGAGTTATCATGTTCCATAGGTTAGTTGTATTGAATGAATTTTCAACTTGTGACATTTTCAACTTACATGCGTTTATCAGGATATAACCCCATCATAAGTTGAGAAAGATCTGTATTGGGTTAAATAAAATATATTATGAGAATTAACGTGACCTATTTCCTTTAAAAATTTTAAGTTTATTTATTTATTTTGAGAGAGAGACAGTGAACAAGAGTGCAAATGGGGAGGAGCAAAGAAAGAGGGGCAGAGAGAGAGAGTCTCAAGCAGACTTCAACTGTCAGCACAGAGCTGGATGTGAGGCTCAATTTCACAAACCATGAGATCATGACCTGAGCCGAAATCATAACCTGAGCCAAGATCGAGAGTCGGTCACCTAACCCACAGAGCCACCAAGGCACCCAGCCTGTTTCTTTTTATATTTTTAGTGTAACTACTAGAAAATTTAAAAGTGTATATGTGGCTTGTGTTTTATTTCTATTGGACAACGCTGCTCTGAAGTTTAAGAAAACACAAAGAAAGGGTTTACTTCAGTTGGCCTTCAGTTATTTTTAAAGCAATTGGGAGATTGTATTTAAGCAAGAATCACCCTAAGGAGGCGTCAAGATTAGTTCAGTAAGTACATGCTTTGTATGGCCATCCCCCTCTTCAAACAAGAACAGTGATAGGCACAGCATAAATAAATAAGTAAAACAATATATCAAAACACGATAAGCATCTACATGGACAGGCACATGGGCCAGAA
This sequence comes from Herpailurus yagouaroundi, assembly GCF_014898765.1. Classification (NCBI taxonomy): domain Eukaryota; kingdom Metazoa; phylum Chordata; class Mammalia; order Carnivora; family Felidae; genus Herpailurus; species Herpailurus yagouaroundi. The sequence goes on from NW_024412467.1 coordinate 14,812,622, forward strand.
AAGCAAGACAATTTCGTGCACACAGCACAAAGATCTGGGCTTGCTTCTGGGGCAGCAAGTTGGTGCCAATATCTGGCAGTTTAGCTCATCTGAGGTTGTGGTAACTAAAATTATTCTATACAATGTGGCAATAGGAATCGAGCTGGAGAGTGGGTGGAAAACCCCCTGATAAAAGAAAAAAAGCTGAGAAAAAAAAAAAAATCTCTGCTAATTGTCTCCTGGGAATTTTGCCTCCTTGAATGGTAGCATGTAGAAACAGCCTCATCTCCAGGATCCGAAAGACGCTATCTGCTGGTTGTAGGACCAGACTGGCCAACAACCTTAATCCTCGAGGCCATGATCTTTAAGGCATGTGAGCTCCAAACCTGCAGCATAAGACTCGTTTGGTCAGCCAGCCCCAAGGGGCCAGAGGGAGGCAACTTAATACGCTAGTAAAAGAAGAGCTGACCCAAAGAAATTAAAAGTAAGGACAGAAAGCAGAAATCAGTAGTATACAGAAAAGACAAACTGTTGGGAGATGAACAGAATCATATGTTTTAAACAACGTCACCAAAATTTACATACCGAATAGCTCACTCACAGTGGACAACTCAGTGTCGTTAGTATATTCACACATTTGTGCAACCGTCACCACAATCTAATTTTAGAATATTTTCATCGTCCTGCAAAGAAGACTTTTGTTCCCTCACAGCCTCTAGGCAATCAGACAACCCACAAACTACTTTCAGACAACGGTCCCAATCAGACAACGGTCATCAGACAACCCACAAACTACTTTCTTCTCTACACACATAGTCAAAGAAACTTCCCAAGAAAAAGCCCAAGTCCGATGGCTTCAGTGGTGCATCCTAAATGTTCAAAGAAGAAATACCCATCCTTCATAAACTTTCTTCATAAGACGAGAGCCCACTTTCCAACTCCTTGTATAAAGCCGTTATTAACCTGAGAGCAAGACCAGACAAGGACATCAGAAGGAAAGAAAACTCTGGCTGCAAGCGTTTGTATCACTCGCCTCAAGAGTCCAATCTGTAAGCAGCAGCAGGAAAGTCAGCCACGGAGGATGTGTGAGAGACACAGATGAATGGAAGTCATGTTGATTTGCCCACATTGACATCCATGGGCGCATGCCCGCAAGAAGGGGCCTCCAGAAATGGGAGCTGCTCTTGGATTCTGTGACACCATGGATTCCATTCCTATTTACGCAAAAAAAATACTCAAAGGTTCTCCCTCTCTGTCCCTCCCCCACTTGCTCTCTCTCTCTCTCTCTCTCTCTCTTTCTCTCGGTCTCTCTCTCTTTCTCAAAATAAACATATAGACATTAAAAAAATTTTTTTTTAATTTTTTTTTTTCAACGTTTATTTATTTTTGGGACAGAGAGAGACAGAGCATGAACGGGGGAGGGGCAGAGAGAGAGAGGGAGACACAGAATCGGAAACAGGCTCCAGGCTCCGAGCCATCAGCCCAGAGCCCGACGCGGGGCTCGAACTCACGGACCGCGAGATCATGACCTGGCTGAAGTCGGACGCTTAACCGACTGCGCCACCCAGGCGCCCCGACATTAAATTTTTTTAAAAAATACTCAAAGTTTGAAAACTCATCCTCTTTGAAGAAGCTACCCTAGTGTCATCCTGAGGGCAAGGCCATCCCACGCACGACTACGGAATTAAGCAAAAGTCAGGATTTATTCATTTTTTCCTTCAGAGAATCTTTCTTCATTATCACTGAGAGCGTCCGGGTAACCTGAGCTCTCTTCTCCACTCTGCATCACAATCTTTCAGAATCTTCATTGCCATTAAGGCCTAAACAAATGATAACAGTATAAAGAAAGTTTCAATCAGAGTTTGTGCGTGTTACCAGAGATTCAAGCTTATACCCGAAGCCCAGAAATTGATCATTTCTGTCATCAGAGAGTTTTATAGGAAATAATTTATGGGACAAGATCTCATCTCGCGAGTACAGACGGGCTCTGGATTATCCCAGCCCCTAACAGCAGTACATACACCAAGAATCTACTTTAACTCTTACGCCAAATCCTAGGCTACTAGAAACAAAGAAGTGAGCATTGTAAGTCTGCCTGTTTGCATAGAGTTCCGAAAATGGGTCCAGGATATATATATGTGGTAGAGATTCTGTGAGCAAAGTAAACAGCATACACTAAGGAAATATACCTGTATCCAGGCTGTGCTTTCTAGAAATAAATTTGCTTTTCCTTCCAATGATATATATGGCCAGCATTATTGAAAACTCTGTAGATGCAGCCTCAAAAATGTGTATAAATGACTTTAAAACTCATTCATTTCAATAACATGGGGCCCTCAAGCACGCTTTTAAATCCTTTAGCGAAATAGAAGATGTTTCTAGTATCTGATAACCAGTCACTTTGAATCATGAGTATTTGGTACTATAATCACTGAGGAATGTATGGCAGGCCTCAGAAAGCCTTACTTCCCTCATTTGCCTCTGAGATTAAGAGCATCCAAAGGACAGGTATTGTGTTTGCTCTGGGACCATGCTGTGCCTTAATTCCTCTTGTCACCATCTGGGCTAATTCCATTTTAAGGCCAACTAGGTGAGGTCTTCTAATCATTGGCAGGTCTCTTATCACAAAGTCAGATCTCTGTAACCATCAGTGGCTTTAGCTTTCCTTTGCAATGCCATATAAAGTGCTTGTCTTCAACTTGGTCTTTGGAGAATGAGCAAAGGTTTGCAGTATATAGGAAATCTGATGAGTCCTAAGGGTGAGCTCATGGGCTAAAACCGAGATCAAGCGATCAACTAAAATACTACATGAATGGTGGACAGAACTTAAATTTCCATTCACACATTCAGGCTACGCAAGTGGGGCATATGCATAAAAGGCCCATAGGAAGGATGGCATGCATGAAGATAGAAGCAGAAAACAAAGAACTTTCGATTGAGCACGTAATAAAAAGGAAAAATAAAGATATTTTGTAAAGGATCAGGCCAAAGGGGTCTGTAGCACGTGTGATGAACTCATTCACAGAGGCACCAACATATTTTAGGGCAAAGTTATCTAAATATAACTTGTATCATCAGTTCTGGGACATTTTTGCACTCATTTGCCAAGAATCCAATTAATGTGTGTGTGTGTGTGTGTGTGTGTGTGTGTGTGAATGTGTTTCCTTTCAGGCAATTTCATGTGGCTTTTATATTTTGTACTCTTTTGTAAAGAAAATTCTTATGGCCAAGCGGATGTGAATAATATGATATGTGAGTAGCTAAGAGGCTAAGGCTCATAAAGCAATCACTTGAGTCCCCCTGGACCAGGGCATTTATAAAGATCAATTAATTCAGCTAAATTACTCTTAAAGAGCCCTTCTTCTCTGCCTCAGTTTCCACTATATTTCACTTGTGTAGAGAGCTGGTGCTCAGCTCCCCTCCCCCCCCCGCCGCCCCCTCCCACCCCTCCCACCCCCACCTCTGTGAAGGTGCCAGTGAATGGGCAAGGGAAAAAGGAGCAGGAAATAGGAGGCAGCTAGGGACTTTCATCTTTGCTCAGAGTTTATAGAAGTAACTATCTGCAAATATTTAAACCTAAAGGGTGAAGCTGGCCCATCTTCTTTGAGCATTAATGAATAATAATAAAACACTTTAATAATAAAACCATGTCAACCATATTAAGGAATAGGATGCGCATAAACTTTTAAGGTAAAACATAGTGGACTTCAAAGATATTTCAGGAGGGGCGCCTGGGTGGCTCAGTTGGTTAAGCATCTGACTGCGGCTCAGGTCATGATCTCACAGTATGTGGGTTTGAGCCTCGCCTCCGGCTCTGTGCTGACAGCTCGGAACCTGGAGCCTGCTTTGGATTCTGTGTCTCCCTCTCTCTCTCTGCCCACCCCCCCACTTTCACCCTGTCTCTCTCTCTTTGTCTCTCAAAAAATGAATAAATGTAGGGGCGCCTGGGTGGCGCAGTCGGTTAAGCGTCCGACTTCAGCCAGGTCACGATCTCGTGGTCCGTGAGTTCGAGCCCCGCGTCGGGCTCTGGGCTGATGGCTCAGAACCTGGAGCCTGTTTCCGATTCTGTGTCTCCCTCTCTCTCTGCCCCTCCCCTGTTCATGTTCTGTCTCTCTCTGTCCCAAAAATAAATAAACGTTGAAAAAAAATTAAAAAAAAAAAAAGAATAAATGTTAAAAAATAAATTCAAAGATATTTTAGGATTATTTTTTTTTCTAAGTGGGCCACTTTAGTTGAGCCTCCTTCTGGAAGCCCCTCACCACACAATGTAAAATATAAGGACAGGAAAGATCTCTGGTGCAATATTCATTTGGGGGGACATTATTATCAATCTAACAAAACACTGAAGACAGATCCCCATTCACTACGGATTTTAATATGGGAACAGACTTTAAAGATAATATGGCTTAACCTATTATTTTTAAAATGAAATTGAGAACAAAGACAAAACGTAGAGAAAGGTCTTGGGTGGGTTTTCCTTTCTTCCTAACAGAATCCAGGGTCTACATTTTCCATGCACTGAGCTACTGACCATTCTCCAAACACACCATTGCTTGTTTGCTTACAATCTTCCTTTTGCATGCAATGCCTTCTTCCTTTGGAAAAGTTTTACTCAAGATCCAGCTCAAAGCCATCTCCTTGGGGAAGGCCTTTCTCCACTCATCCAGGTAGAGTTATCTGTGCTCTAATAGATCTTTAAATATAATTTTGCTTTAGTCTCTCTCATCTTAAAAAATAATACTAAACCATGTCCCTTTCTGATCTCCCTCTCCAGGGCCATCCTCTCTATCTCCTTTACGACTACTGTTTTCCATGAATGGTTTCCATAGTCTGGTTTAACTTCCTCATCTCCATGTAGTCTTTGGTCACTCCAACTGGCTCCTGACCTCTGTCTCTGCTTCACTGAGGTTATTTCTGGTTAATGCACCAATGACTTCTATGCTGCCCCTGGCTGATTTTCAGTTTTTGTCATACTTTTCTATCTTGAGCATTCTACATAGTTGACCACCATGTCCTTGGAACACCCTTGGCTTCTGGGACACCACACTACTGGTTTTCCTCTAAGGACTTAAGGCATTTCTCTCAATCTCCTTGCGAGTTTACCCTTCTCTCCTGGATCTTTTGTGTTAGAGTTCCTCAGAGCTTAGATATCAGTATTCTTCTCTTCCTTTCCTATCTGTTTTGGTGATCTTGTCCACTTCCTGTCTTCAGATGCTGTATCTATATCAACAACAACTCTCAACAATATATCTACAAGTGATTTCTTTCACTGGGTTGTAGATTGTGAATCCAGCTGCCTACTTAGATAGCTAGCATTGTCATGATTTATAAGCAATAAAATCCCACCAAAAACTAGCTAAGATAAAACAAAAAAAGGCATGGGGTGCCTGGGTGGCTCAGTCAGTTAAGCGGTTAAGCGTCCGACTTCGGCTCAGGTCATGATCTCGCGGTTTGTGAGTTCGAGCCCCGCATCAGGCTCTGTGCTGACAGCTCAGAGCCCGGAGCCTGCTCTGGATTCTGTGTCTCTCCATCTCTCGGGCCCTCCCCTGCTCATGTTCTGTGTCTCTCTGTCTCTCAATAATAAACGTTAAAAAAATTAAAACAAAAAACAAAAACAGACAGACAAAGGAAAACATAGAGAAAGAGAGGCAGAGGAAGAGAGAGATTGGTTAAAAAATAGATATGACAGATATGAGATTTTTAACTCATGTAACCAAACCAGGGGCAGAAGCAAGAAGATTCCGGTATCCTCAGGATCCTTTCTCCTCTACTCTTCTCTGTTTGCATATTATCTTTATTTTTTTAAGCCAACATAATTCCCACAGAGGGGCCATATTCATCAACAGCCCTGAACTTAGCCTCACAGCTCTAAAACCAGAATGTAAAAGTCTCTCTTCTGCCCACTCAGATTAAGAGAAGGAATTTGACTGGTGTAGTGAAGTTGGCATGGCTTTTCCACAAATCAGTTATGTGGCCTTGGGGTCAAGGCATTATGATTGGGTCACATGGACACCTCGTAATTACTAGAGGAATAATGTTCGGCCAGGAAGTCATACAACATGTATCAGTTAAATTATTCAACATTTCCACTTGGATCTCTCACAGGTATCTCAAAGTGATAGCATCCAAAACTTAACTAATAATGTTCCTCTAACGTGCATGGCTCTCCTCCCATATTTTCAATCTCAGAAAATAATACCAGCATTTATGGGTTGGCTCAGGCAGGGAACATAAAAGGTATGTTTGACCATCATCCTTACTGTCATAACCACCCCATCTGCAATCTCATAATCATGACCTACTGATTCTGCATCCAAGATATATTTTGGATCTATCCACTTTCGTTTTTAAGTTTATTTATTTTCGAGAGAGAGAGCACGTGCAATTGTACAAGCAGGGGAGGGGCAGAGAATTCCAAGCAGGCTCCATTTGGTGGAGCCTGACATAGGGCTCCGACTCACAAACTGTGAGATCATGACCTGAACTGAAATCAAAAGTTGGATGCTTAACTGACTGGGCCACCCAGGCACCCCCCACCTCCATCCATTCTTTTCTGTATCCAAAATCACCTTCCTAGTTCAAGTGGATATCCTCTCATACCTATATTACTGCAATAGCATTCTAATTAGTCTATTTACTCTCCACTCTTCATGCCCCCCCCATTCTTTATCCTCAAAGCACAGTAATTTTCTAAAAATTAAAATTCACCATACCTTTCTCCCACTTAAAATCATGGAAAATCTTCTCAATGTTCTTGAGATAAACCCTGAATTCTTAACTTGCCCTCCGGGCTCTGAGAATCCAATATCTGCTTTCTTTCCTAGTCTCATTTCTTCCCACTCCCCCCCCTTCCCCCCAACTCAGAGTGTTTCAACCACGTCAATCTTTTGGTTTTTCAGAAGCAATTTGAGCTTTATTGGGCTGCAGGGCTTTCACGTGAGCCAGGCAAACCTACCTGGTTTCTGCTCTCTAAACCCTGAACTTCTTCACATCAGTTAAAACAACTCTAATACTTATTTGGGTGGATTTTTAACTGTAGGGTCCCTAAGGGAAGGACTGCATCTGTCTTGCTTGACATAGTACTTAGCAGTTAGAAAATGTTCAATCAATATTTATTGAATGGGTGGTCATCCATTTTACTATAGTTTGTATTTCCATCATTTCCATAAAAATGTGAATTTATTCTTTTATTTCACAAATATTTGAGTCTCTAGCTCAAGTCTAGAGACTTATTGAGTCTCCAGCTGGTGTGAAGGAGTTAAATACCAGAGACGGAGGCATGCAGAAGATAGATGGGGCCCCCTACCTTTGGAAATTTATAGTCTTTTTACTGTGCAGAAGCCATGTGTTTTCCCTTCCTGCATCTCAATCCCTGGAAGATACAAGCTATGTAATGTTTACTGAATGAACACATGAATTAATTGATGGGTAATATGAACTTGACCATCAACTAGTTCCTGTTCTTATAGCTGTTCTTAATTCTATGTGTCTGGAAAAAACAAAAAGCTCATGGCAGACAAAAATGGGCCAGGAGCCGTGGATTTCCTGGTTGGCAGTGAGCTGGGCCAAACATGATCATCACCCACTAGGCAGAAGTGAGAGAGGGAGGTCCAAGACAGGATATTGGCACAAGAGAAGAAGGGAAGTTCTAGATGCACAGCATCTGGGAACCTTGAGGCAAGGGGACGGGAGAGAAATTATAATGTCAGTGGAATAAGGAAAGAAGAGAAAGGAAAGGGACCAATAGGAGATGAAATTTGCGCATTTTTCTTGAAGCCTCTTCCCAATGTCTGTCTCCTACTCTGCACTGTGAATGCTGTGGACACAGGAAAGATGTCAGCCTTGATTATCAGGGTGTCTCCGGTGCCAATTCAAGTGACCGTGCTTACCTGATCAGTGAAGAAGTGAGTGCTCAGTCGCAGTAGGCTCAAGGTCTCAGAATTACAGCTCCACGCAGCTAACGAGGCCAGGACACCTGTTCCTAAAACCTCACATCGCTCAGAGAACTCACTTCTGGTATCTGGTGAGCCAGGGCTCACCCTCTCCAGGTAAGCAGAAAGGCCTTGAGAATAAGTCCTCACACCCAGGTTTTTCAGTCGCCAGTCCGAGACATCTCCAAACCACAGTTAAGAGACAAGCAGAGGGGCGCCTGGGGGGCTCAGTCGGTGAAGCATCTGACTCTTGCTTTCGGCTCAGGTCATGATCTCACCGTTTCATGAGCTCAAGCCCTGCTTCTGGCTCTGTGCTGTCAGCACAGAGCCTGCCTGAGATTCTATCTCTCCCACCCTCTCTGCCCCTCTTGTACTCCGGCCGTCTTTCCCTTTCTCTCTGCCCCTCCTGTACTCTCTCAAGTAAATAAATAAATAAGCTTAAAAAAGAATACTTAATAAAAAGAGACAATACACTCTTTTTCTCTGAGATGATAGCTGAAACTCCTCAGGAAAAAAAAAAAAAACAACAACTCTTTATAGTTAAAGAAAGTTTCCAAATGTATTTATGTCTAGAAGGCACAGCTAGTATTTGCATGAATGAGTGAACGATATTGGGTAATCTTTTCAGGAAAAAGTTGGTAGCCATAGTGAGGTGTGAACATTATATGTAGGCTGTGGAAACCTAAAATGAAGAGGGGAAGCCATTAGGGAGAAAAAGGGGGCAAAAAGTAAGGAGGCTGAAGACCTCAAACCTAAACTTAGAAGGAAATTACACCCAGAGCAAGGTGTAATTTTGCGCCTTTCCTCTCTAAGTAAAAGGCAGTAGCACATAATGGCTACACATGCAGCCATGTTTGAATGACCAAACATGGGTTTGGATTGTGCCCTGTTGATTCCGGACAAATCCCTTAGCATCTCCAGGGTTCAGTCACTTTATCTGAAAAGGAGGCGGCAAGGGAGACCCATCTCTTGAGAGTATTCAAGGGGGGATTCCTGTAAAATGCTTGGCATGTGTTAGGTGCTTGATAGATATTCGTTATTACTAATCGTCATGCAAATGGCTCAGCAGCAGGTGTGGTCACCATTGGGGCTGATCTCCAATACTGGAGATGCAAGGAGAGCCCGAGGAAAATGAAGAGCCCCCGAGATGACGTTCACGAGAAGCATCCACACAGCCCTGGGCACACAGTTGGCACTCACTAAGTGATGGCTTTCCTTCCTTTCCTGTTTCTGTCATCTCCCTGTTTCTCTGAAATTGAATGCCAGTGAGCCATCCCTGTTTTACCTTGTAGCTCCGCTGTGCACACAAAATCTTTTCTGGTCTCATGGGCACGACAGAGCCCAGCAGCCAGGAGGGAAAGCAGTTAAAATGCAGATCAGAGTTTCCCCCCATTTTTTTAAATGCGTATTTTAAATCAACCAACCAGATGCACAGATCACGTTAGAATCTAATCAAGCACAGATAATGCAAAGTTATAAAACCATATCCTGCTTCTTCTTCACTCAGCATTTTAGGAGCCCTCTGCTCAGGAAGGGGGTGGGCTCTCAGCCGTCGGGGTGGGGGGAAAGGAAGTCAAGTTCAGTGCCCCGATTCTGCCTCCTTCCCCTTTCCCCTTCCCTGTTCTAGTCCCTCAAGCCTTTTACCCTGCAACTCTGGGCCCAGAACCACCGTCCATCCTTTCCCAGCCCCAATTTTCTCCCAAGAAGGATCTGAAACCCATTTACATTAAAATGCAGATGTGGACTGCAGCTTAAACACTACCCCAAGATTTGCCTTTACTTTAAAATCCCCGGCAACATTTCACACCAACCCCAGAAGGGAGCAGAGAGGCTCCCTTAGCAGGCTCCCTACCCTGGCTGGTGGGCATTTTCCAGAAGGATTCATCCTGGAATTCCTGAAATGTCACTCCTTGGGCTGTCAACTAATGAGCAGAGTTTAAAGAAAGCTACAAAGGCTTAGGGAGAGCTGTTTCCATTCCTTTGAGTGGAAAAATGCAGCCTCACATGGTGATTCCAACTGCCGTTGAATTTAAAATCACCCGAAGCATTTGTGTATTGACAACCGGATGCCCTTGGATCTCCCTTTCAGGAGGTCTGGGTTGAAACCCTGGAACCTGATTTTGGCAGCCAGCATTGTGGGGTTGTGGAGAGGATTAAATGAGGGTATTCAAAATTTTCGAAAGTGGGGGATCCTGGGTAGCTTAGTTGGTTAAGCATCCGACTCTTGATTTTGGCTCAGGTCATGGTCCCAGAGTCCTGGGATGGAGCCTCTCATGGGGCTCCTCACTGAGCACGGAGTCTGCTTAAAATTCTCTGTCTGTTGATTACTTGAAAAAAATAAAATCTAAAAACAAAATTCCCTAGCTAAGCTGAAATCCGCAGTGGTAACTGTAGTGCGATTGGCCAGTGTTCCTGAATCATGGGTTCATCCCCGCGGTTTTCAGAAACACAACAGGAGCTTTCCTCAGTTCTCACTTTGTGAGTAAATACTGAATAAAGTAATTTTTAATTCAAAAAAACATTCTCTCTCTGTCTCCCTCTGTCCTCTCCCCCCGCTCGTGCACTTTCTCTCTCTCTCTAATAAATGAAATGAAATGAAATAATAAAAAAAATGAGGATATTACTAGTGAGAAAGTTGTAGCCTCTGAGCCTGGCTTATGAGAGTTGGGTATTATTTGAATTTCTTATCTCACTTCCTGTAGCCTCATTTGGAAGCGTGAGTTTGACTTCCCCTGTTCACACTCTCCTTATGTCAATTGCAGACATCTCGGAAGAGCTGCTCTTTCCTCTCTGAGCTACTTTACATGTTGCTAAGTAAGTCCTCTTTCTAAAGCACAGTTCTGAGCATGCCCCAGGGATCCACGCTGCCCCTGACCCATGGGCATACTCAACAACCCCATCTTCACACAGTAGCAAGAGTTATCTTGTACTCCCATGTTTAAAATGAAACGCGAACTCTTCGGCACATCTTTTATAGCCCCCACATGCCCCTGTTCATCTTTCTGACCCCATCTCCCACGATTTCCCCCTGCTTACTAGGCTCTAGTCACGCTGATCTGGTAGATTCTCCTGCCTCACTGTTCGCCCCTGCCTCAAGGCCACCATCGTGCTGTTCGTTCTGCCCAGAATGCTCTTCCCCCAGATGCCTGCAGAACGGGTTCCACTGCGTGGTTAGTTCTGCCCGCTTAGCAACTACTTCCCACGAGAGCAGTCCCCTGAGGCTCCATCACATTAACCCTTATTATTATTATTATTACTTACAACACTTCTACAATCTAAAATTCCCTTATTCATTTGTTTTCTTACTACTACCTGTCTAACCTCTCCGGGATGTAAGCTCCCTGAAGACAAGACCCTGGCTGCCCCATTCGCTGTTCATTCCTTATGTCTGTTGCCTGGATGGTAGTTGACATATGGTTGACTTCCAATAAGCATCTTGCACCCCCGATACTCAAATGACAAATGCTCAAGCGTTGTCACCCTGATGTTCAAATCTTTCCATGGTCTACATCCTTCTTAGGATGAAGAACACTCTCCTTGGTTTGCAAGTGAACAATCTCCATGGTTTTGCCTTAATCTATTTGCTAACCTATGTTCATACAGCTCCCTTATTATTATAGCATTTAACACATTAGATTGACATGATCTGCACGGGTTTCTGTCTCTTAACCTTTAAATTGTTTTTAACGTTTCTTTATTTTTGAGAGAGAGAGAGAGAGACAGAGTGCGAGTGGGGGAGGGGCAGAGAGAGAGGGAGACACAATCTGAAGCAGGCTTCAGGCTCTGAGCTGTCAGCACAGAGCCCAACATTGGGCCTGAACCCACAACTGTAAGATCATGACCTGAGCCAAAGTTGGACGCTTAACTGACTGAGCCACCCGGGCACCCCTCTGTCTCCTCACCTTTAAACCTCAAAGCGAGGTTTGTGGACTGGTATCATTGGTATCATCTGGGAGGTTTTTTTAGAACTACAGAATCTGAAGCCTAGCATTAGACCAACTAAATCACTATCTGCATTTTAATAAGATCCTCAGGTGAATCAGGTGCACACTGGGCTATCCACATACCTCAATAATATCAATCCAGGTAGTCAGTAAACGGATGTTCATCAGCTAAACTACTCACCACTCCCACTGGGATCTCTCACAGATATCTTGACTGATGTCCAAAGTCTAAACTCAACAAATAATATTCCTCCAAAAGCCACGGTTCTCCTCCAGTGTTTTCAGTCTTGGGAAATAAAAAATATATATTGTCCTACACCAGTTTATGAGCTAGTCAAAGGTTTTATTATTCCCATGGTTTAATGGGAATTAAAATTAAAAGGTTTAATTTTCCCATGAGAAGACAGGGGATACATGCCAAAAAGTGGGTGGATATAGGAGTTTGGAACTCAGGAGGGATATCAGGAGCCAACACACAATAGCCGAAAATGTTGATTCATAAGGGTTTACTGACCAGTGATCCTACCACATCCCCCAAGTCATTCATTTTTCAAGATGACTATCCCACACCCTACCCTTTCTCTTTAAACATCCAACACCTCCCTTCTAGACTTCAGTCTTGTTGATGACCTTATTTCCTATTCCACAGAGCAAACAAACAGAAGCAGTCAGAGGGGTCCCGCATCCACTCACACCCCATACCAGTAGTTTTCCAGTCTTCATGAGAAGCTGTTCTGTATGACTTTGCCAAATTAACATTAGTTACTGTGGAACACAGGGTGCAGGATGGTGAGCCAAGGTTCAATAAAAGACCACGGGAGACAATGAAGTGGAGAGATTTATGACTCATTGGTCTTGAGGGAAGCACATGGCAGGGAGGTCAAGGCGGAGAGAGTGACAGAACCTGGGGTCTGGGATGGAGTGCTTTGGGGTTGTCAAGCAGAGGAGAGATTGGCCAGTTCAGACCAAACTGAATAGGGTTTTGTAAGTTCCGGGGGGGCTCATCTAAGGAGCTCACAAGAGGAGGGCCCTGGGAGGTGGGGGAGACTCGATCACAAGGGCTACTGGGGAAGTCATAGCAGGAACTTGCATTCACTTGTGACTCTGAGGGCTGCTATCTAGGGTATGTGCTTGCATGAGGGGCTAGTGTCAGTTCAAGGCCCATACTGGCTGCCTGGCCAATCAAAATTAATGCCAAGGGGCACCTGGCTGGCTTAGTCAGTAAGGCACGTGACTCTTGATCTCAGGGTCATGAGTTCAAGCTCTGCATACAACTTACTTAACAACAACAACAACAACAATTGTCGAGGCGGTAATACTGTGGAGCAGCTGAGCTAACCCCCTGGTGGAAGCCAGCTTCTTCTCCTGTACCCTAGTTCCCATCCCTTTATCCTTCTCAAAGACCTCGTTCCAACAGTTCACTCCCTTCTTTCCTGTGTCATAAAATTTTCCCTATTAGAGTTTTGATGATCATTCAAGTGTATCAAAGCTCCTATCTTAAAAATAAAAGGAGCCTCCCTTGACTCTGGTCCCTCCTTCCAATCTCACCCCATTCTTTCGCTTTACAGCAGAGCCCCTTGAAGGAATGGTCTACATAACTGCCTCCAACTTCTCTTCCTGTTCTCTTTTGCACTCACAACCCAACCAAAACTGCTTTGTCAAGGTCACTGATGACTTCCACATCACCAAATCCGTCGGGTAGTTCTCAGTCCCCATTACACTTCTGCTAACAGCAGCTGACACCCTTGTCCCCTCCCCCTGGACACTCTTCACTCACCTTCCAGGACACCGCACACTGGTGGTGGTCCTCGCTTCTTGGGCCACCCTTTCTCAGTCTCCTTTGTTGGTTTCCCTCCTCCCCCCGACCTCCTCTCTCCATACTTCACATTGGTGTGTCCAATGCTCAGGCCTCAGTTTTCTTCCTTTTTCTTCCATGGTGATCTCATCCAGCACCAGTGCTTAAATATCCTCTACATGCTGATGACTCCCCAGGTTCTGTCACCAGCCCAGAGCTCTCCCTGGACCTCCATATTTGTATATCTGAACTTTGTCAACAGCTGCACTACAAGCTTCCAGTCTAACGCTTCATCTCCATCCCCCCGTCTTCCTCATTTCTGAAAATAATAACTCCTTCTTCTTGCCAGACCCAAAATCTATGGGTCTAACCTTGATTTCTTTCCTTCTCTCCCCACATCCAACAGGAAATCCTATTAGCCTCACCTCAGAGTGGAACCAAAATTCATCCATTTCTCGCCACTGCATTGCTGTCATCTACAGCCAAGCCCTCATCATCTCTGGTCTTGAGATGCCTCCTAACAGTTGCCTCTTAACAGAACTCCCTGCCTTTACTCTGGCTTCCTAGGTCTCTTCTCAACACAGCAGTCAGAGTGAGCCTCTAAGAGCGTAAGTCGGATTATAACGCTTCTATCTTAGAAACCAGCCTTGACTTCCAAAGACCTAACACCAACCATAAAGACCTCCCTGACCTTCCCCTGCCACCCCCTGGGTCTTTCTCTTTCCCTGGGGACCACTTCATTCTGACTATATGAGGATTTCTTGAAAATTCCAAGCACAATCCCACCCCGGGGCATTTGTGCTCTTTGTTTCTTCTGCCAAGGTTCATGGTTGGGTCACCCACTCCTATGAGGTCTCTGTGTAAATGTGTTATCAGAGAGGCATTCTTAGTTACCCTAAAGGACGTTGTCCTGACTTCAGATCTACCCCATTCTACTTACCCAGCATGACGTTCTCCCCAGCACTCACTCCATCTAACATAGGAGATGTTTATTTGTTTATTCATTGTCTGTTTACTAGAATGTAAATTCATAAAGGCAGGGATTGATCTGTTTTATTTGTTGCTTTATCTCCAGCCAAAAGAACAGTGCCCGGCATATAGTATGCATTCACTCTATACTTGTTGAACAAATGATTGAATAACAGATTAAAGAAATATGTACTGAACATCTAATATGTGCCATGAATATACAAGTAGAAATGGAAAATATAGGAAAGGATGAAGTCTTGCCTCTGACAGGTGAGATCGCAACAGAGGAGGAGAACACCGTTCTGGGGCAGGCAGCAAAGAGGACCCTGTAAGGCAGCAGGGGAAGGAACAGCTAGAGAGATAAGAGGCAAAACCAAAGGGAAAGTTGTCACAGAATGCAGGAAAAACAAGAGTTCACAAACAAAGGGAACTGTCAAGAGGAACAATGGGGCAGAAAGAGAGCAAAATGGAAAGGGCCCGTTGCATGTAGCAAGAACCTCAGTGGTTCCTAGCAGGCGTGAAAGCCTCTGTACACACTCAGATCACAGTGCTTATCGATCAGAATACAAGCCAACAATCACCCAGCAATTTAGACTGCAGGCAGCCTAGGAGCTTTGAGGAAGGGATTCCTATGGGCCAGCCATGGTGCTAGATCCTCTGCATATCCTAATATATTTGATGCTAATATATTTGATGCTCACATCAACCCAGTGAGATACGGATGGTTTCCCATTTTACATATGCAGAAATTGAGGCTCCGAGAGCTTCAACTAACCCGAGATCTTGCAACTACTCCGTAGCAACGCAGATACTGAAACGTGGTTCTTTTAGACTCCATGCGAAAAATGCGTACATGGAGAGTGTTTTGCCGGTCCTTCTGGGTCATCTGAAGTCCCACACGGAGGCAGACCTGCTGGTTTCCCATAACTAATCCCTTCCTCCTGCTGACAAAGATTGCATTTGGGGCTGCGGGCTGCTGTGTGCTTCAGGAAAGACTGAGTCCCTTCCTAACCAGGTTTTGCTGGTCTAGGGTAATTTTGACCATTTCTTTTGCCTTGGTGTTGATTGGCTTAGACACGATTCTGCCTCTTAAGACTTGAAGGTATTTCTGCTGGGGAATGGGGGGGAGGGAAGATCGGCCTTCTAGGAAAAGGATCATCCTCAAAAAGAGGCAGAGACTCAAAGTGGGAGTGTCTTTATTTTGGCTTTATTTATTTTTTTATTTGCATTTGGACGTGGTTGAGAATACACTGCTTAGAGCTACTGCAGACACTTGTAATCACAAGGGGACCAAAAACCTGGGAACAAAGCTGACATGAGGCTTTTATCGATCTACTGAATTAACTAGCCTCTACTTCCAGACTTCTTGTTTGGTGAGGCAACGAATAACTTGTTGCCCAAACCTTTATAAATTCTATGTTTGTGTTATTTGTAGCCAAAGTATTCAATATACACAATATGCTACCTACGTTTTCACCCACTAGTTTCTTCCCAGCTCCAACAGAGTGGTAGCAGCTCAGAAACGATGTTTTGATTGACTGCCTAAAGAATGTTCTGTATTTCAGAGTAAAAAAAAAAAAAAATGAATGAATTCAATGTATTATTATAGGGTGCGGAAAGTTAAGACAACGACATGCCATCGGCATTCTCTCTAAAAGCACAAGAAGAGGAGAAAAATACCATACCACATAGAAAAAACCCTGGTTGCCATGTTATATGGTAACACCTCAATACTCCGACACCAGGGAAAAAGCATTTATGCTAAGACCCTGTCTGCCAGATGGCCTTTTCCTCCCATGTAATGAATTGAAATTTGAAATCAACTTTTGTCCCCGGTCACCGTGGTCCAGACCCAAAACAACCCAGATTGTATTCTCAGTCAGGAGGTGGCTGTGTTTGAGATTTGTGTTGGCATCGCTGAGCTGTGACCACAGCACACATTTTTGTGGGGAATATCAGATGAAACTTCTAGAGCAACATTCTTCCGTTAGGAAGGGGGTGGGTGGTGGCGGCAGGGTTCGGCATGCCCAAGAGAGCTTTTCTCCTCCTGAAACTTGTTCAGGCTCATTCTTTCCAGGTTATTGAGACCACTTTTCCCCTTTCAGAGCAAGCGTAGCCGGAGAAACAAATGGGTACAAAATTCAGAAACAGCAGCGTCCCCTTTCCAAAGCCTTATTTCATAAGACCCCGTGTGATTTGTGGGAGCAACTTGAGGTCCCAGTAACTGAGAAAAATGATATAATTTTAGAACTTTCAGAAGCCCGTGTGGCCTCTTTGTTCAAGATCGGCAATTAGAGCCTTTAAGGACTGAAAGTAGTTACCTAAACCTTTTCAAAATGTTCGTCTTCGATAATAGTTCTGGACACCACTCTCCTCCTCTCGTTTTTCCCTGGCTTACACTCTTTCATTCAGCTAGATTATTCTAGTTGCAGTTCCAAGATATGGTTCAATTGCGGTGTATGATGGAGGGATGGAGGGGTTCACTGGGAGGACATTTTAGCATTTGGAGAAGAATCTCTTTGCACTGCTTGCTTGTGGCTCTATTCGGCGGCAGGTAACCTACGTGATTCCTTGCATGCAGATTGTGGTAATTGACCTTCTGACTCTGGCTGATGCAACCAGGAAGTGTTTGTTATTTCTGAAGACAGCCACCCCTAAACTGGCTGGCGGCCAACGAGATAACCCAGTGGGAACCCCCTCTCGGACAGAGGTATCCTGTGCCCTGTAGTGACCAACAGGCTCTTTCGGATCCTTTCTTTTAAGGAACTTGAAGGTGACACGCAGACAGAAAGCTACAAGTGACAGAAGGGTACAGAAACCAAGAGACCCATGGAAAGGAGGCAGTGGGCAGAAGCCATGATGAGTCAGTAGAAACTAGGAAGCAAAGCAGTAAAGGAAGTCCATTGGAGGGAGCTAGAAAGGATCCAAGAAATGCGAAGAGTGGCAGCAGAAACAGGCAGTGGCTTTGTTGATGTCAGCGTGGTGTCATGTTGATTTGAGAGAAATCAACAAGATCATGGCACCTATAGACTGAGAATGAGGTGCCAGCCCCTGAGAAGCTTGGTCCTACATTCATTCAAATTCTTTGTAGTTCTTCCCTCCACCTTTCATCACTAATATCCATTAGCTGAGACTCTAACTGCATCAGAGTCTTGCACTCTGAAAGAGTTTAATAGATCCGATAATTACCAGCTTTGTGACCCCTGGTAACTCACTTAACTTCCATGCACTTTGCTTGTTTTAGTTCTATACACTGTAGGTAGAATAATGGCTCCAAACACATCCATGTCTTAATTCTAGGAGCCTGTAAATATGTTACTTTACACGGCAAAAGGGATTTTACAGATGTTATTGTCAGTGACCTTGAGATGAGCTTCTACATTATCCATAAGAGTCCAATCTAATCCCACGGACCCTGCAAATCAGAGAAGAAACATCCCAGCTGCAGTCAAGGGAGATGGGACTAGAAAAGAGTGGTCATGGAGATTCAATATTGCTGGCTTTGAAGGTGGAGGGAGAGGACACGAGCCAAGGCATGTGGGAGGCCTCCAGAAGCTGTAAAAAGTTAGGAAACAGATTCTCACATAAAGCCTCCCGAAGAATGCAGCTCTACAAGCATGCTGTCTCTAGCCCAATAAGACTGGTGTTGGGCTTCTAACCTAGAGAACGATGAGATAATGAATGTGTTTTCACTTAAGCCGTTAAGTCTGTGGTAATTTGTGACAGCAACAAGAGGAAATTAATGTATTATAATATCACACTACACATACACAAGAAAACATTTAAAACAGTATATACTACAATGTAACATTGGTTATGTCACCTTTTTAAATTACTTATTTTTTCAGCCTTCAGCAATGAGTGTATGTTACTTGTGTAATAAAGAGATAATGGAAATATTAAAGAAGAAGTAATATAAACAAATTAGCTTCTAAGGCTCGGCCCAGGTGTGATATCGTATGAACAACCCAGGAGATGGCTTAACTGTCAACCTATATCTTGCCTTTTTTTCTTGGGTGCTACCCCCAGGTCTCAGTTCCTCCACAAAGGACCACCAATTTCCAGTCACTCTGGATGCTTTTCATTTCACTTCCATGTTTCGGGTATGCTTGTTTGTATTTCAGTACCTAACGGTATCGGTGTGTTTCTACACTTTGGTTCTATGTACCTTCGGAGATGTTTAACTATTTGGTAAATAACAAATCCAACAAAGATTTATGGAGGATACTTTGTGTAGGCACGGGGTCATTTAGATGATGCATATGAGTCCTCATGAGGCCTGATAGGGTGCTTTAGGACAGATCTCAAGATCATGTTGCCAGAGCTCAAAATCTACTGATGAAATTTAAAAGGAACATTTTAGAGACCTTGTGGCCCAAAGAAGACTTGCCTACCTTCACGAGTCAGTCTCGCCTAAAGTCTTAAAAGCCCTTAGGGTTCATTCATCGTCCACCCAATGTCAACAGGAGAGGGCTACTAATTGACACTAGAGTTATTGATACTGGTGAGAAGCACAGCAAATAAGACAGTGAGACTCC
This sequence comes from Herpailurus yagouaroundi, assembly GCF_014898765.1. Taxonomy (NCBI): domain Eukaryota; kingdom Metazoa; phylum Chordata; class Mammalia; order Carnivora; family Felidae; genus Herpailurus; species Herpailurus yagouaroundi. The sequence continues at coordinate 14,831,778 of NW_024412467.1, forward strand.
TTAGAAGGTACTTGTAAACCACTAAAGCTTAAGAACGTGGCTGTGGTGAGTTAAAAATGTAGAACATGCCTGTAATACCAGTTCTCACTTGAGCAAGAATTTGCTAGTTCTTATCACAGCCAACCATCTTCAGGGCTTTGAATGACCCTAAACTTCATTTGGCATTTGGACAGGACAATAGGTACTTCGCATGACCTGATTAGAGAATAATGCAGGGCTGTTTCCCACTAGGTCACTTTGATCCAAGGCTGAGCCAAATTCCCCGGACCTCTCTCCAGCCAAAACATAACCCCAGATAAATGAAGGATGTAGACCAGATTTTCAGAAGTAGGGATCTCAGTACTTTTCCTCATGTCTTTATTCATCAAATATTTGTTGGATACTGTAATTTTATTCTCAGATGTTCATATGCGTAAGAATTACCTGGGAGAGTTCACTCCCCGGCAAACTGGTTCAGCAATCCAAGGGTGGGGCCTGGGGAATCGGTATTTAACCAGCTTCATGGGTGATTCTGATGCAAGACCTCTATAGACCACTTTGTAAAATGTTTAGTTCCCAAAATGAATAAGCAACAGCTCCCTCCCGTCAGGAGCCTTGAAGTCCGGGGAAGGCAGACGCACCATTGTGATGTTGTGTAATCAGAGTAATAGAAGCCTGGTGACAGAGAGAGGAAAGACACCTGTCCAGGGGAATACAGTCTTTTTTTTTTT
>NW_024412467.1:14832587-14849120 GCF_014898765.1 Herpailurus yagouaroundi
CAGGCGCCCCCAGGGGAATACAGTCTTAAAGGAGGCTGCCACAAGGAGAAGAGGGAAGGGCATTGTAGGCAGGGGTATGGCTTTTATAAGGTCATGGTCATGAGAGTGTATGAACCATTAGGGACCAAGGACCAGTTCAGGGTGATGGGAAGGTAACTGGCACTTAGGGGCAGACCAGCAGAAGATAATCTAAGAGGATACCATCGATCTCAATTCACCACTAAGTCCTTTCAACTTTATTTCACAGGCAATTGGGAGCTGGGGGAAGTTTTGAAATCTGCCTTTAAGAATATCTAGCATTGGGCAGATGTTTACTCTTGAGGACGCAACCTGTGCCCAACAGCGTGCTGAGTATTAGGGGCTAGAAAAGGAAGGGTTGTCACAGTTAGGAATTGTCGTGACGGTCCGGGGAATGAAAGTCTAAGGTGGTGCCAGTGAGGGTGTACAGAAATAATTGGTCAACAAGATGTGAGATAAAACAAAACAAACACGCGAACAAAACCCCCAAGAATTTGGTGACAAGTTAAATTGAAGAAGCAAGGAAAAGAAAGTTTGCAGTGTTTGGGGGCAGAGAGATGGCTATAGACTGAACGTTTGTGGCCCCCACTTTCCAAATTCATATGTTGGAGCCTAATCCCCAGCGTGATGGTATTAAGAGATGAGGCCTTTAATCATGAGAGGAGATGATTAGGAGGTAATTCTAATGATGAGGGGAGGTAATTAGGTCATGAAGATGGAGCCCTCATAATAAGATTAGTGCCTTATAAGAAGAGACACAAAAGAGATTGTCTCTCCTGCAGGTGAGGGTATAGCAAGAAGATGGGCCTCTACAAACCAGGAAGAGGGTTCTAGCTGGAACCAGACCACACAGACACCCTGACCTCAGACTCCCAGCCTCCAGAGAAATAATTGTTTCTTTTTTAAGCTTCCCAGCCCCTGTGGCATGTTGTGAAAGCAGTCAACACTGAGACAGAAACTAAGGGTTTGATAACGATGCTACTGGAGAGTGCAGAGGACAAAGACTTGCCCCACACCAGATGGGACCTGATGAGCCCACCCAGAGACAGCAGGAGAGTGAAAATATATGCAGTCCAATGGTGAGACGTGGGGGATGGTAAGTGGAGAAGGTGCAGTGAGCCATGAAGGAGGCGACCCAGGGCCGAGTAGGGTCCCCCAAAGAACGAACGAAGTGCTCTGAGTGGGAAGAGGTGATCAGTTGTTTGAAATGCCCACAGAGGGAAAGACTCTGTATTGCCTATTGGCTTCATCACCTAGGATGCCCTGGGTGACACTGACAGGGACAATCTCCATGGGGGCCTGGGGTGGGATCCGGGTGTTAGCTCGGTAGGCATGCAGTGAGGAAGGAGGAAATGGAAGGTGTGGCTGTGGGGGCCCAGGATGTCGACTCCTCTGTCAGAAAAGTCAAGCCTGCAAGGAAGAAGAGAGGAGGCAAAGCAAGAAAGTAGACAGAGCTGAGGGACTGAAGTTTAGGGCTTCCACGACTCAAGGTTTTTGCTTTATAGAACAGGAAGTCGTACCGAAAGTAGAGGAGGAATAAGTTGGAGCTTTTATTATATTTTTAAAATTTTATTGTATTAGAGTAAAATACTTGTATAAAACCCAGAGGGACCATAAAGCGGAGCAGGGGTTTTAAATACTGGGAATCAGGAAATATATGTATATACATATACATATATATATTTCTCAATCTTTAAAATAGTCATCTCGCCATATGCGGTTGTGAATGGAGGCTGTTCTGAGGTTGAACAGAACGAAAATGTTCAAGGAAGAGGACAAACAAAGAGTCAGTCAGGGTAGAGAGACAGGTGGCTACAAATGATCACAAACATCACATGACGGTCCCTAGCTGGGGCTGGGTCACAGTCAGGGGCAGCACGACAAACCTAGGGAGAAGCACGATTTTGATTTGATTGTCTGGCTAAGTGGTCAAGCGGGCGAAGAGGAAAATCCAGAAGTTCACTTTATCAAATCGCCGCTGGACCTTTGGCATTTGATCTGGGAATCTCAACTCAGAGACGAACCAGCTAGACCGAAATCCGCGTTTTTGTATATTTAGAAAACAAATGAGCAGACGCCAGACAAACGGAGGAGTCTAACCTCTTCAACCCTCAAAGGCAGCAACGTCGCTTTATTTTGTATATTCTCCCGAATAAGATGTTGTTTGCAAATTGCTACTTGCATGTGAAACCAGAATAGCAGTTTATACAGTTCCCTCAGAAACTGAGGGTAATAGGATCGTTTCAGTCTCGTGTTCTCTTTGTATGCACAAGCACGCTCAAGGGGAGACAGCCCATGTGCCCAATCGCAAACTGACAGTGGTTACATACATTGATGTAAACGCTTAGAAAACGTCTTGGAAAACTACCAGACAGATAGCAGGGGTTCGCTGTGGGCAAAGCAGGGGAGGGGATTGAAATTAAGGCTGATGGTCAAAGGCACTTTAGTTTTACCTGCACTGTTAGTTTTTTTTTTTTTTTTACAATATAAAAAATTATTACTTGTAGATTTAAAACAATTAAATAAATTTTTTTTTAATGTTTATATATTTTTGCGAGAAGGGGAGAGACAGAGCATCAGTGAGGAGGGGCAGAGAGAGAAGGAGACACAAAATCCGAAGCAGGCTCTAGGCTCTAAGCTGTCAACACAGAGCAGGATGCGGGGCTCGAGCACATGAGCCGTGAGATCACGACCTGAGCCAAAGTGGGACGCTCAAACAACTGAGCCACCCAGGTGCCCCTTTAAAATGTTAAAAAAAATTATGGAAAAATTAACACTAACAAGATTTTCCCAATTATTATAGGAAGGGATCCAAAAACGGTTACCGTGCAGCAGAGGGATAGGTGAACAGGATACAAGTTATGGAGAAGTGAGTGCATGGTGTCTGACAGATGACTAAAGGCAACGGATGCTCCCCAAGATCGCAATCTCGAAAATCTGCTGTCAGTGCTCTCTTAAAACTAATTTGGCCTTTCTTCCTTTGGCCCTCCCAGGTGCCTGCATTTCTTCAAACAGCTGTTCTGTGACCTAGAAGAATGGTTTCATCTTTGCAAATGCCACTTACTTCTTAAGGATAAACGTCAAAAAATGGTAGCGATTGCTCTTACGGTCAAGTGGCAATGCTAGAAGCTACAGCTGAAAGGGTTGGAGAATGCGCAGAGAATGAGGAGCAGGAGGATGGAAGAACCGAGTTCTGCAGAGACTATGGAGTCTCTAGAAGCTCACATCAGCGCTTACCCGGGGCGCGGCGCAAGGTGAGGGCTGGGCGCACAGTTGATGGACGGTGGGCAATAGTATGGAAAGAAGACTTGACAGTCCGTGGGAGATGCACAAGAAGACTCCTGAGCGACTGAGGGGCCTAGCTGAGCTGATTGGGGGAGAATTTGCAAGGAAACAAATCCGCCTCGGTTAACTGGGTAGCTGTGGAGCAGGAGAGAAAGTAGACTGAGCTTCCACTCATGGCTGGAAATGCATAAACACCCAAAAGAACAAGAGCAAGGAAATCGACATTCATGCGTGCGCATTGCTTAAAGAGCTGGTCATGAGGTTCTGGGATTTGGGACTGGGGATTTGGCTGATGAGAGAACAGGAGGAAGACAAAGATGTCCTGAAACAAGAGGAAAGGAGGGTTGCAAGTGGTAAAGGAAGGTTGTAAGGGCAAAAGAGGAAGGTGGATAAGGTTCGTTTTGCCATGCCTACTGGCCTGTAATGTCCCTTAAGGAAGGACCTGATTCTCGTTCATTTTTAATTTTTCATAGCACTTGCTCAATAAATGATTTTGATGGCTGAGTGAACCCATTAATGGGAAGAGTTATCTCACCGGGTCACCTTGAGGGCAGGTCCCGTGTCTTGGGGAGTGACGTACCAACATGCCCAGGAAAGCTCATAGGAGTTTGTAGGAACACAGCACCTACTGAACGGACAAACGAACTGGATTTTTCTGAGTTCTAATTTCTTCGTCTAAAAATGAAAACCACAAGACTGACTGCCATTCTTGAGCAGGGATGAAGCGCACATTATAATACTAGACAACTTTGCTCTTGAAATTTGCCAAACCAACTCTGGGTCATGTTCATTGAAATGCCTCTGTGGGTAGCTGATTCCCTATGGCTCATACTGTATTCAGTCATGGAGGGAAATGAGTCACGCATAGGGACTCATAAACACACACACACACACACACACACACACACACACACACACACAAGTTGGCCATGGATTTTTAAACTTTTTATCTTCTCAAATTCTCACTTCTGCCCCCCCACCCGTCCCCACCTGCCCCTCAGACTTCACTCCATACAACAGTCACTCCTTGGACCAAATACCCATGACAAATTCAAAACAGTTGCCTGGGGTTTGGCTACTGCTTAGCAGGTAGTTATAAACCATGCAGTGGTGCGAACTGAGCCGGCATGAAGAAGTTAATTAGAGCAGTCAAGAAGATTGTTTAAATAAAGACGAAAATGTAAACACGATCTTCATTGGATAGAGTGATTAGAAATTACAGGTGTTTGTTTTTATCAGAGCCATCTGGGGCCTGTCAAAATCTTGACGCATGGCATAATCTGCCACTAATCAAAAAAGAAGAAAACAAACCCCCCAAAAAGAAGAAGGAAAATATCTAAGACCGTAAGTAGGAAAACAGACATAGAAAACCTTCATCTTTCCAAGTGGAAAAAAAATATTTCAGTTGTTTTTTTAAAACAAGTGTGATCTGTGTTTGGAAAAAGTCTGAACTCCTTAGTTCGTCTTGACAGACATGCTCTCTCTCCATTTTAAAGCCTTAGCCGTGGGATGTGCAGTGGGAAAGAAAGCCATGGGGATGTGGACAAAAGAACAGAGTTAAGGATAATCAAGTTGCCCATCTCAAGTGCTTGATGTAAATGAAGGCCAAGCTTAGCCTTCTTATATATCTAAGGTGTCACTGACTTATGGAGACAGCTTGATAGCATTCATCTTCGAGGTATTATGGATAACTGGAAATTATTTTTTCTGAAATTGACACACTTAAATTTATGCTGCTTAAATATCTAGTGGAGAAAATAGCACATGATATGGGATAACGGGAAATGCATGGAGGGACATTTTGAAAAAATATGTACTGTCTAGACTTCCGCTCTGCTCGATTTGTTATGGATATGCAGCACTAGAAAATAAAAATTGGGGAATAGGATAATTCTATCTCAGATCTGGAACTGTTCCTGGTATATAGCATGTATGCAAGAGTGGTGTTTTAAGGAAAAGAAGAGAGAAAGAAAAAATAGATGATACTTTTACCATGAATGTTGCTAATTACACCTATGGATGCAATATTTATGTAAGGATTACCATGGATGTTCTTGTCATCGATTTATTTATAAGTCCTAATTACACAAGGCGTTGAGCAGAGTGTTTTGTTTCTTTACTTAAATATGGCATCTGCTGGGGTGCCTGGGTGGTTCTGTTGGCTGAGCGTCTGACTTTGGCTCAGGTCAAGATCTCGCGGTTTGCGAGTTCGAGCCCTGCGTCTGGCTCTCTGTGCCGACAGCTCGGAGCCTGGAGCCTCCTTCGGATTCTGTGTCTCCCTGTGTCTCTGCCCCTCCCCCGCTCATGCTCTGTCTCTCTGTGTCTCTCAATAATAAATAAACGTTAAAAAAAATTAAATATGGCATCTGCTTATGGGTGAAGTATTTCCTTCATATGACTCAGGCCGGCCCAACACTTAAAAATAGATGACACGGATCTGAATTTCAGAAAAGTATTGCAGGATATTAAGACACCCAAAACGGCAATGAAATAGAAGTCACAAGAGCGCAGTGGATACCATGAGCGGAGATCAAAGATGAGGGGGAAGGTCAAGGGCAGTGCTTTTCTTTGTGTTGACCCTGGAGCAGGAACTCTACCTGATCACGGGGGAGTATCGATCCTTCAAATCATCTCCCTCTCTCCTCAACCCTCTCTGTCCCCCAGTCCCTTCCTAGGCACCAGCGAGGGATGGGAAGTGGGAAGAGAAGGAAAAACCAAAGGACTGAGCTTATAATAATACAACTCACCACTAGTGATGATAGCAAACGCTCATATCCTGCCTACCTACTGACTTGTGCCAGCCACTCTTTGAGCGCTTTACATATAGTAACTAATTTAACTCTCGCAACAATCCTATGACTGTCCCATTTTACAGATGAGGAAGTTGAGGCCCAGAAAGACCAAAGGTGCTTAAAGGGTAACCACCAGGTAGTTAGCCTCAGACCAGACCACTTGTCGGCTACCCAGAGGCACAGTCAGAAGACAAAGGTTTGGGACTAAGGAACTTCCAAAGTCCTTTCCACATGCTCAGTCTAGGCCTCCATTCCACACTGGGATGCTCCAGCTGGGTGCCTAGCGCCTAGCAGGGTGCCTATCAGTGCACAGACTCAAAAAATACTGGTCGAATGAAAAGTTGCTTCGTGTCAACTTATAGTGGAATTCTTTAGAGTCTATTAAGTCCGTAAAACCACAAAACCCTGATTTGGTTGGCCTTAACATAGCCGAATGTTTGCCTCCAGGCAGCCTAGAAAGGAGTTTATGCCACTCTGCAGAATGCCATTGCAATGATAATTTAAAGATCACCTCTCTTTCTCAAAAGAGCAAGCAGTACCGATGAGAGCTAGATTTCTCACCTGCCCCTAAACTACATATCGCCCCCAGTGTATGAAAAAAAAAAAAGACAGAGAGGAAATGAACTGAGACAACATCACTTGCAGCAACCGGAAGGAAAAACACACACAAACCCTGTTCACAGCCTATGTGTGTGGTTGCTCAGTAGGGTAATGCTTGCAGCTGCCTTTAGAAGCGAATCTGGTGGCGGGGGCAAGACACAAGCATCGGGATGAGGCAGGACTGAGCTCCCAGCTCCCACCTGCCTGACTGGGGAGAGGGAGAGAATACCAGTGAGACCAGACGATCCAGCAGCAGTGGCTCTGCCCTGGGTAAGTTCTCAGACACTTGTGGCCTGACGGGGGGTGGGACTCACTCAGACTCTGACTTCCTGAGCTGGTATCAGACATCTGTTAGTGTTCCCCTCTGTTGACACCCCTGAACTGGAGCTGAGAGGGCCTCAACACGTCCCAAAAGTGGAAAGAGGGACTCCAGGATTCTTTCCAGTCGACCCGCAGGCACTGGCTTTAAAGCAACCTGAAACCTACATGATTCTATTTTTGAAATCATCGTGGGGAGGTGCTTCCGGGTGTGTAAGCTGGATGGCTCCTCCCCCTTGCTGCCCTCCGCAGAGAGCATACCTGTGATAACCTTGAGCTTTGGCTTCTCCTAAATTATTTCATTACTTCAAAGTGTGGGCTGTCACTTGCACATTGTGATGGACTAAAATCATTCATAATGTCATTTTCAGTCCCTCTGGGAGTCAGCCTGGAGGGGTAGGAAACGGTGATTGGGGATTGGACTCAGGGTTGATTGGCTCTGCAGAGAACTGGCCATCAGCATCATCTCTAAGGGGTTGGGGACAAATCACACTATGTTCTACCTGTTCGCACTGGGCCACCTCAACTTCTCCATCCTTTCTTTTTTCTGTATTTACTAATTCCCTTGAGTCATTCATTCATTCATTCGGTAGCGTTTCTTCCACAAAGGAATTGAGGCAGCCTTTTCATCTTGCTGAAATCATTTCAAAATGAAAAACACGGACAACTTTCAAGGGAATGCCATTTGAAAAGCGTTGCATGTTGTTCAAAGCTGTGTGGACGTCGGCGGGCTGGTTTTCTGCCCTGTGTGCCGGTGATGAGAGCTGAGGGTGTGTGCTCTGGTCTTCTTAACCCCTGTTTGAGGAGCTTCCCCGCCCACCCAGAAAGTTGGTTCCCACCAGAAGTCGGTGTGAAGAGCCCATGACAGGACCCTGGGAACAAGTCAAGTGATTTTCCTCCTTGTTTCTACTTCCTTCCAGTTTGGGGATAAATTCCTTCCAATCTGCAAGGACATCCCTGTTTTAAGAATGGGGCAAAGTGGAGCAGTGGAAAGGGCAGGATGAGAAATCAGCTTTGAGTTGGAGCTCCACCATTTCTCATTACTTAGTTCATTCATGGGGCAGCTGCTTTTAAGTCAAAACTTACATAAGATGAAGGAAAACGGACATTGCCCTGCTTCCAAAAAGTTTACGGCGCAGGGGAGAAGCAGACGTTAATTACTAATTACACAAATGCGATAAGGATCACAACATATTGTGGGGGAAGCTGATCTCGTCTGGGAGGCAGGGAGGTTTCTAGAAAGAAAATGAGACTAGAATTGAAAAAAAAAAGGCGTAGGAGTTCACAAGGCTATGCTCCAGGCAGAGAGAACAGCAGAGGCCGTTTCCTGAGGTAGGAGACCACAGAATTATCTGGCAAAATCAAGGCCAGTGTAGCGGGAGGCGAGTGGATAGTGGGTCAAATTAGCCCAAAGTGCAGCATGAAAGATGCTGCTTATTCTAAAAGCCACGGAGAAGGTAGAGGGGTCCTCCACGGCTGTTAGAATAGGTGTGGAGGACGGGTGGAAAAGGACCACATCTAGAGACAGGGAGACCAATCAGAAGGTGGAGAAAGTCAGCCAGGCAAGTGTATCTACGTGAATACAGACAAGAGTGGTCGCAGTGGAGACAGATTTACACAAATTTAAAAGTCAACTAGAAAGGAAAATCAACGGCACTTGGTGGTGGACAGAAAAGGAGAGCGACGGGGGAAGGGTCAGAGATGACCCCCAGTTTCCCGGTTTGCACATTCAAACGGATCTTGATGCTGTTATAGCCAGTCACTGAGACTGGGGAAGCTGGTGGGGACCAGGCTTGGGTTAGTTCAGTTCTAGAATTGATCCAAATGCAGATGTCAGTCAGGCATTCGACACTGGCCAATATCTAGAGCTCAGGGGAGAGGTCTGGGGATCCTTGGCATAGATTTGGTAATTGCAACCATGATTGTGGGTGATACATGCTTGAGGGAAAGTATCAAATGGGAAAGGAGAGGGTGGCTTAGAATCGAATCTGAAGAAATTCTAACCTTTATTTTATTTTAGTGTTTGTTTTTGAGAGAGGGACAGAGAGAAGGAACATTAGTGGGGGAGGGGCAGAGAGAGAGAGCTGGCAGCCCGGAGAGTGGGGCTGGAACTTAGGAAACCACCAGATCATGACCTGAGCCGAAGTCGGATGGTTAACCGACTGAGCCACCCAGGCGCCCCAAGAAATTCTAACATTTAAATAGAGGTAGAGGATGGGGTGCCTGGGTGGCCCAGTCGGTTAAGCATCCGACTTCGGCTCAGGTCATGATCTCGCGGTTCGTAAGTTCCAGCCCCACGTCGGGCTCTGGGCTGACAGCTCAGAGCCTGGAGCCTGCTTCAGATTCTGTGTCTCCCTCTCTCTCTGACCCTCCCCTGCTCGTGCTCCATCCCTCTCTCTCAATAAGTAAGTGAATGTTAAAAAAGTTTTTTTAATAAATAAATAAATAGAAGTTAGAGGAGAAGGAGCCCCCACAAGAAGACTAGCACAGTTCCTTGAAAAGAGAAATGCAGGGGCGCCTGGGTGGCTCAGTCGGTTAAGCGTCCGACTTCAGCCAGGTCGCGATCTCGCAGTCCGTGAGTTTGAGCCCCGCGTCAGGCTCTGGGCTGATGGCTCAGAGCCTGGAGCCTGTTTCCGATTCTGGGTCTCCCTCTCTCTCTCTGCCCCTCCCCTGTTCATGCTCTGTCTCTCTCTGTCTGAAAAATAAATAAATGTTTAAAAAAAAAAATTAAAAAAAAAATAAAATAAAATAAAAAGAAAAGAGAAATGCAAAATTGCCATGTGACCCAGCAATTCTACTCCTAGTTAAGCATCCAAGAGAACTGAAGACAGGGACTCAAATATGTACATGTGTGCACACTTTGCTAGCAGCACTATTCACAACAGCCTGAGATGGCAAGCAGCTTAAATGTCCATCAGCAGATGAGTGGAGAGACAAATTGTGGTATGTCCATACGCAACGGAATACTATGCAGCCACCAAAGAAAAAATGAACTGCTAATACATCCCACAGCAGGGTTAAGTCTCAAAGGCACTGTGTAAAGTGAAAGACGCCAGGCACAAGAAGTACTTGATTCCATTTACATGAAATACCCAGAATGGATTAGTCAGTAGAGACAGAGTGCAGGTTGATGGCTACCAGTGGCTATTACTGAGTAGGAGATTTCCTGTGGGGGTGATAAAAGTATTTTGGAGCCAGATGCAGGTGGTGTTGGCACAGCATTGTGACCATATTGAACGCCACTGAATTGTCCTCTTGCAAATGTCTAATGTATGTCATGTGAATTTCACCTCGATGTTAAAAAAGAAGACGACCGGGAAGGTGTAACCAGGGGTGTAGAACACAGGCTGCCTGACTTTGGGCAAATGATGCCTAAAATGATAGAGCCTCTTTCTCTGTATGTAAATGAGGGGAAAGAGCCCTCTTGGAATGCTGTGGTATGGGTCAAGCATGACACGTTTTTGAAGTTTCTAGCAGAGGAAGGGTGGACTGAAAACAGTTTCCTACCTACATCCTTTGGGCCTCATCAGGACTGAACTAACTTCTAACAGCCTGAGTCTTTATCTCAGGACCTGAGAGCTTTCTCCAAGCCAAGTAGGGCCACTGTAATTGCTTAAAGGCAAATGAAAAGGCCCAGAATCCAACTCTCGAGTGGGCCGTAAACATCCCAGCTCCCTCAGGCCTGAGTGGAATAACTCTAAGACGCATGTTTTACCGATTCCCTAAAGTTTCCACGTGAACTTAAGCTCAGTTGCCACAGGGGTAGCTGGCTTGATAACTGATCTTTTATGTGCTGTCCCTTCTCACGACTCTTCCCTGGCTTCCTGCTCTCCAGCAAGGTGTCCTGGGATCATCGGTTAAACTACCAGCACTTGAGGGGGCCTGGGTGGCTCAGTCAGTTAAGCATCTTGGTTTGGGCTCAGGTCCTGATCTCCTGGTTTCACGAGTTTGAGCCCGGTGTCAGGCTCTGTGCTGGCAGTAAGGAGCCTGCTTGGGATTCTCTCTCTCCTTCTCTTTCTTTTCATCCCCAACTTGCACTGTCTCTGTCTCTTTCAGGACAAATAAGTAAACTTTAAAAGTAAACAAACAAAGTACATGCACTCGAATATGAGTCAGGGTCTGCTTCTGGGGAAATTCAAGCTGCTACACAGCCCTGTGCATACTCAGGTCATGTCACCCACTGTTCCCCGTTTACTTGGGCATCTGCATTTTGATATCCCTCATATCTATTCAGGGCCATATGGAGGACGTCCTCCTCAGCCCCTTATGAGATCCTGCTTAGAGAAAGGACTCAGGTACACAGGGAGAGATCGTTTCTTTTTTTTAAAGAGCTTATTTTTAGGGCACCTGGGTGGCTTAGTCGGTTGAGCGTCTGACTTCTGCTCGGGTCATGATCTTGCAATTCATGAGTTCGAGCCCCGCGTTGGGCTCGGTGCTGACAGCTCAGAGCCTGGAGCCTGCTTCCAATACTGTGTCTCCTTCTCTCTCTGCCCCTCCCCTGCTCTCTCTCTCTCTCTCTCTCAAAAATAAATAAACATTAAAAAGTAATGAAAATAGTTTATTTTTAAGTAATCCCTACATCCAACATGGGGCTCTGGCTCACAACCCCGAGATCAAGAGTCACATGCTCTTCCAACAGAGCCAGCCAGGCGCCCCAGGGAGAGTTCCTTTAGATGTAACATGTCCTGTGCAAAACTGTATCACACCTTACTCCAAATGCCCTCCATTTTCCTTCCACTTATCTGTCTCCTGGCAACTCCTTTGATCAAAGTTTCCAAACTGTGGGGCACCACAATATATACACAATACACAGATATAGCATATAATCATGCTGTCACTAGACCTTGCCACAGAAAACTTTTCCATTTTCACTCTCCTGATTGTTTGAGATTGGCCTGATCTTAACATTTGCTAACCATTGGCCATTTACCTTTTTAACAAGGAGAAAGGGAGCCTTGGACTATGAGCCATCAGCAGTCAACGAGAGCCAGCTAAAATTCACCAGCATAGTTTTGTTTTCCTGCATCTGTTTTCCATGATTACCTTCTATCAACTGTAGCGGCACTGGCTATTCACCTGCAGGAGTGGTATAAACTTTCTTTTAGTATTAAGTAAATATCTTCAAGTTAAAAAAAAAAAAGTGAGCCGATTGAAAGGAAAAAAAAAATCATGTTACTAATTGTGCTGGGAGCACAACTGATATGGTAGACACCGGGAGGCAAGACTTTGAGAGAAGACTGGCAGAGCTTCATTAGAGCGGGAGCTCCTCAAGGCCACAGTTGAGTCTCATTCCACCCAGCACCTGCCATGTGTGCGTGCCACAGGGCCACGAATGACAGGGACGTCCCAGGCTGGGGTGTCCAAGCCACCCTTTGCGGCAGACTGTTTTGATCATTCAAATCAACACTGCACCCACGATAGCTCCCAAATATCCAGGCAGTGATGATAGCTTGAAATTGACACCCTTCCCGGCTCCATTACATGGTGGTTCTGCCCTTAGGAAGCATCCTGGGGGGTCAGAAGTAAGTCAAGCAATGGTGAAGGGAGGTAACAAGTGAAGGTATCAGTACATCCACATTTCTTTTTCACCTTCGGTTCCGACTGGAAGCTTTGGTTAATGGAGGTCTATAACTCCGCTAACGTTCTCTTTGATTTTTATAAGCAGCTGTTATCCCCCAAGCCCCTCCCTTCGTTTTCCAAGGAAGATGATAAATGAGGATTAATAATCTGCACAAATTTCACTTTAGGAAAAATTTTTAGGTATTGGAAAACATTTCATACTACAAAGAAGCATATGTTACGTGTGCCTACCTTCTAAATAGTAATAGAAATAAAGCTTACCAACCCTTGAGGCCTCATTCATGCCCCCAGCCAATTGTATCAGTTTCTACCCATGCTCCCCACAAAGGGAACTGCTCTCTAAATTTTGTGTTACTCATTCTCCCTTACTTTTCTTTTTAGACATGCCTCATATGTCTATAGGTACAGATATATCATATGTGGACTATAAGTTATGTCTATATTGATTTATATAAACATTAATTAATATGTAATTTATGTGTATTGTATATGCTGTTTATTTTTTCCTGTTTGGTAACTTGAAGCAAATATGATCATACCGTATATATCCTTCCATAACTGGAACGTGTTGGCTCAACATTGTTTCTGAAGGTTAATCCACATCGATGCAAATAGGTGTTGACGAGTTATTTTGATGGCTGTATAGCATTCTATCAAGTGGACATATGACAGTCTATTTATCATTTCTCCCCATTGACAGTGCTAGGTAATTGCCACCGTTGAAGGCTCAGGGTATAATTTCAGGAATGCTCCCCAGATCTCTCCCTCTCTCATGCACAAAACACTACCAGCAGAGGCGTGAGGCCTGGCTTCATGCTAGAAACAGGCTTCCACTGGAGGTAAGAGGTAAATGAATTAGGGAACCGAGAGCCAGAAGGAAAAAGACATCAAAGGAGAGGAGGGGCCTTAAAGGGGAAGGAAGAAAGAGATAAAAATGACTCCCAGAGAGAAAACATACTCCCAGGGGTGAACTGTGCTTCCTGCAGGCACATTAAGGAAGGCTTTCACTCTCAATGTCCACTTCCCCTACCACACAAACCCTCAGTGGGAGGGTCTATGTGAATATGGACTCTACAGAAGCATCCTCCCTCAGGTTCACAGATAGACTCCGTGACTGCTAATCTCGTTGCTAGATCCCCAAGAGAACCAGATTTCATGCCGTGCTCCCCTAGAGGCTTCCAGCTGGTGTATTTTTAGATTCGTCTTTTCCTTAGCCTTATGGGGGGACCAATTATCTGCCACACATCAAGTGGTACCGTGTCCGTGAACCTTTTGTAACCTTTTGGCTAGTTTCCATGACGGAAATTCCCCACCCACAGCTTCACTCTAAAGAGTGGAAATATTTAGAGGAAGTGATACTATTAATGTCTCAGCATCGCCCTGGGAAGTATTTTCCCCTAAAATTACAGTAGTAAATTGGTGCCTCCCATAACACCATCACAACACAGCTTTGACAAGTACAGTGTTCTCTCGGCACCTGTTTCTCTAGAGAGATGTACAGGTGCTTTGCATCACAAGAGAAATGAAACTTTGAGGAGGTAATGCTCTCTGGTGCTCCACCAGAGTGGAGAAATTAAGGTCAAAAGCTGTCGGAGGTGGGGAGACACCTGGGTGGCTTAGTCAGTTGAGCATCCAACTCTTGAGTTTTGGCTCAGGCCATGATCCCAGGATCCTATGATGGTGGGATTGAGGCCCATGTCGGGCTCTGCATTGAACATGGTGCCTGCTTAAGATTCTCTTTCTCTCCCTCTGCCCCCCTCTCCCACTTGGGCACTCTCTCTCTATCTCTCTCTCTCAAATTAAAAAAAAAAAAAAAGCAAGCTATCTGGGTTGTGTCACTAGTCTGGCTTTGGCAGCTGTGGGGCCTCGGTGAGTGAGAATGATTCTTGGTAAATAGCATGTGTTGACTGATTCATTGAGAGAGTAAATGAGTAAGGCATACTGAATTAGCCAGGGTTCTTTAGACAAGCAGAGCCAATAGCATGTGAGTATATGTGTAACGATACAGAGAGCTTTCTTTTAAGGAATCGGCTTATGCTTCTATGGAAGCTGGCAAGTTCCTCGGAGACCTGAGGAAGAGGTGATGTTGCAGCTGAGTGCGAAGGCAGAGTCGGCTGGCAGAATTCTTCCTCAGGGGCAATCAGTCTTTTTCTCTTAAGGCTTTCAACTGATTAGATGAGGCTCACCCACATCATAGAGGGCTATCTGCTTTCCTCAGAGTCAACTAATTTAAATTTTCATCTTACCTGACTAGTAACTTCATAGAAACCTCTAGAATAATGTTTGATCAAATATGGGGATCTCTTGGCTTGGCCAAGTTGACACATAAAATTAGCAATCACAGATACCATACCTCATTTCAGAAAATCAGTTAGTTATTTGCTCAACATTAGTGAAGGGCCCCCTATGGGCGGACACTGTGCTGGGTACTGAGGATTCAACAATGAAGCTAAGTAGACAAAATCCCCATCTTTAAGGAAATCACGCAGAAGAGATGCTCAAGGAATTAAAATCCCTTGTAAGATTTATGCCTACAAGAAGCACTACAAATACAACATGAGCCAATCAAATCCAATTTACTTGATAATATGGTGCTGGGATATAATAAGGTTGTGTCTTCATGGAATTCCTGGTTGAGGAGGGACCTCAGATGTAAATTAGAGAACGACCATAAACACACTTCAACAATCACACACAGCATGCTATCCGTTGTACGGCTTTCCAAAGTACATATAATTCAGTTATAAATGACAGTGAGGATTAACAAATTGCATACAGTTGTATTTAAAATAAAGTGACCGAACTATTTTGTACATAGTTTTTTTTTTCATATTTCTCTATTTTTATGGCAAGATGGATAAAAGAACCACTTAATAAAGGTGTTATGATTTGAGAAGCACTGATTTGGAAAGGCTCAGCTAGGACTGTTTGATGATATTCCTTTGGTTGGTTGCTTTAAGTTATTTACTTTATTGGCCTCTGTTTTCATTGCACTCTTGGTATTTTGTCTGAAGCAAGGGCAGTTATTAGAAATAAAGGGATTAGTTCATTTTATTTAGAACTGAGAATCCATTTTTTAATTAAAAGTTTTTTTAATTGTTTATTTTAAGAGAGAGAGAGCAAGTGGGGGAAGGACAGAGAAAGAGAGGAAGAGAGAGAATCCCAAGCAGGCACCCTGCTGTCAACACAGAGCCTGATGCAGGGCTAGATCCCACGAACCATGAGATCATGACCTGAGCAGAAATCAAGAGTCAGACACTCAACTTCCTGAGCCCCCAGGCTCCCTAAGAATCCATTTTTTTTTTTAAATGATGAGGTTATCTGTGCCTGCTTGCTAAGTGCTGTATGTGGCTCTGGGCCTATAAGCCTAGGCATAACTTACACTCTAAGAGCATTGGTATTTTACTGGGATATTCGAGGGCCACAACCTAGGGGTTATAATCCTATCCAAGTATCCTTGTGCCCTTTCCAGCCCTTACCAAAAACTTTGATTGGTATACTTCAGACAGTGGAATTTTACTGAAGAAAGAAAGCATCATGACACTTTATCACGGATTATCCACCCCCTCTCGGGAAGCTTACCCTCAAGTTGAGGAAAAAACCATACATTTGTTTGCAAAACAAAGACCATACTTAAAAGGCCGCTAAGTGGCCTCCTTAATGTTCCCCTAAAAGGCCAATTATGCAGCCAACTCAAGACTTCTGCACTGGAAGGACCTTCTGAGTCTTACTTGCCAGGCTCCCCCCTTCCCTCAGCAATCAGGTCACACCTTATCATGCTAGTCTTCCCTGATCATTTTATATATAATGAATATATATATTTATATATAATATATATTATATATTTATATATATTTATATATAATAAATATAAATATAGTTAGATAGGGCATTGAGGGTTTGACGGGGGTGGTGCGTGAAGGGGGGAGCGAGTGACTTG
>NW_024412467.1:14849220-14889277 GCF_014898765.1 Herpailurus yagouaroundi
TATATATAATAAATAAATATATATTTATATATTATATATAATAAATAAATATATATTTATATATGTTATATATAATATATTTATATACATATAAATATATAATAATATAATATATAATATGTAATATAATATATTATATTATATATTATATATATTTATGTATATTTATGTATATTTATATATATTTATATACAATAAATATACATTATTTATATATAATAAATATATATATTTATTTATACATATATATATATGCCCCCAACACTCCCGCCATTACCTGCACTTACCGCCACCTGCCATTGTAAATACCTGCGTATTTGCTTATTTCTTGTTTACTCCTCTGGACTTAGTTTTGTTCACTGCTGTGTCTCTGGCATTGATAGGCGCATAAGAATGGATGGATAAACAAAGGAGTGAGTGAGTGAGTGAGTGGATCACCAAGTGAGTGTTAGAGGCCAGTGTCACCATGAAGAAGGAGAGTTCTTTGAGTCAGGAAGCCTGCTCGGGAGAGCTGAGGCTCAGATGGCCGGCCTCGAGGAGTGGGAAAGACCTAGAAAAGCATGAGGAGATTGTGAGGGGGAATAAGAGGCGGTCTGAGCAGCGGATCGAGGTGGCTGTGCACCAGGACGCTCCTGGGGGACCTGCAAGCTGGTCCCTTTGACTTGTGTGCAGATAGTGGGAGGGCAGAGGCAGGAGACACCCCCCCCTCACACACTGAAAGAATGGGGGGCAGGCCTGGTTGTCCCTGGTGAGGGGCCGGGAGCCCGCCCTCTTGGACTGCGCATGCTGGAGGCAGAGACAGGCTTTTCCTCAGGAAAGCAAATTTGGACCTGTTCCAGTATTTGAATAACAGCCTGATTGAAAAGCAGAGTTCATCTCGATAGCGCAGAGCAAAAAATGTTTTGGGCCTGAGCAGTCTTCAGAGAAAATATGGCTGGCTGCTTGCTTCAGCCATAGGAAGAGTTCAGGAATTGTTTCATGTGATGCCTTCCTCCAAGCAGGCCCGTGATTGGCCCTCCTGGGTCCCTGCCAGCATGATTTAACAGCGAAATGTCTATTTCACAGTTAAAGTGTTGCACAGAGAAAAGGGTTTTTACATACATGAGTTAATACCCGCGGCAGTAATATTCCTTCAATAATACCCACTTAGAGAAGTGCTGGCCTTATCTCTGTCTTATTTTCTCTCTGCTGAATAATTTATTTCTTAATGGCACGGAAGAGCTACCTGACCCAACACTCTCTCTTTGACTTCAACCTAGCATGTGTTTCTTTATTTCGCGGGGATTTGAAATGCAGTTATGCCTGATATCGAAAGTGTGAACACTGTCACAACGTCCATCAGGAGGATCCTCATTATAATTTGGGAATCCACACTTACGGATTACTATGCTTCTGGGGTTTTGTGTGTGGTTTTTTGTTGTTGTTGTTGTTTATTTAAAAATTGTTTTTAAGTTTATTTATTTTGAGAGGTGGGGCGGGGGGAGAGGGGGAAGGGGAGAGAGAGAATCCCACAAGCTCCCCACTGTCAGCATGGAGCCCGACTCGGGACTCAAACTCACGAACCATGAGATCATGACCTGAGTTGAAATCAAGAGTCGGATGTTTCACTGACTGAGTCACCCAGGCGTCCCTATGCTACTGTTAAAAAAGAATAAAGGTGATCTATACCACAAAGATACGAAAAAATGTGGACTAAAATCGAAGCAACAGATACAATAGAGCAGAGAGTATTAGCCTATTTTTAACAAAATAAGGATTATTAGCTATCTTCTTGTAAACAACAACAACAACAACAACAACAAAAGGGATCATCAGAGTTCAGGAGATCTAGATAACCGGTGGAATACTTAAGAGGGCAGCTCTGGAGCCAATGGCCTGGGTTCGAATCCCACCTCTACCTCTTTTCTGTTGTGTGGCGTTGAAGAGGTTACCACTGTACCTTTCTGTTTCTCCATTTCTCATCTGCAGAAGGGAGGTAAGAGCAGTAATACCTCACTCGGTGGGGTTCTTTTGAGTCAGTACATGGGTTTGAGGGTTCTATGAGTCAATCTACGCAAAACACTTAGAGCTGTGTCTGACACATTAAATGCTCAGTACGTACTAAGTATGAGGAAGAAGAGGAGGAGAGAGAATAAGTTTTCATAAAAGAGAAGGGGCCTAAAGAGCGAATAGGGTTCGACAAGAGAAGAACGCCAGAAGAGAAGAGCCTGCAAAAACAAAACGCAAACACTTCTCGGATGAATAAAATAACCCAATTGAATTCATCTCCACCTCTGTAAAGAAGGTCAAAAGGATATTTCATTACCTAGATGATAAACATGAGCTCATAGGTATAAGTATTGAGATGAAATATAAGGAGGATATCCTTTGTCCTCGTGGAGATCAGCGTGCATATCAGTCACCAGTCAACAAATATTTATGGATTCCCTACAGCGTGCTGAGTTACGTTGGAAATAGCACCAATAGTCCCTGCCAGCATGGGACTTTGTTCAAGTGGGCTTAAAGTCAGAAAACTACTGGGGTGATTTCTTTCATTGTATGTTGATTTGTAACATACCCAAGTGTTTTAGTAGTTACCCCCGTGTGACTCAAATAGAAAAACAAAATCGTTGTATTTACCTCTTTAGAGACATAGACATCCCTTGATTTTCTGGGCTTGTGAGGAATCCCAGGAACTGATACATGACATAATGTTTATTTTATCTGTAAGTTAAACAGATCGTCATTGCTTTGCCTTCTAAGTTGAAAACCTTACTCCATCTCTTGGGATTCCTAGTTACCCTACATTCCTATCCCCGCTTCTCAACTTGCAAATGGCCCCATGGGCCCAGGGGTGAAGCAACATCCAGGTGACACGCAGGACGTTCTAAGCAGTCCCTTGGTCGTTTAGCTGGGAGACATTGGCAATCACCTCATCACCCTAACCCAGTAAAATAAATGCAGGTGAGTCCCTGAAACACGGAGGCTTCTTTTTTTTTTTTTTTTTTTTTTTTTTTTTTTTTTTTTTTGCTTACTACCCCTGACCACACTTGAGGAGGAATTTTGAGGACCAGGATCCAGGCTTACAAATCTCTGAGGGTACAGACAGGGGGGCCAGGCATTTCAGAGCTCTGCAGGATTTCTTTGCAAGGGGTGCTGTGTGGAAGGTGCCAAACAGCTAGTGGCTAAATTTAAGAAATTGCAGTAATTAATTGGTCCAAAGGGGTATCACTCACTCTCAGGATCGCACTGCCAAGAATTGAGCTGGGGAGTTTGGTCTCCAGGGAAGAGTTAAAGATCAGACAGGAACCATTACAAAAATTTCCACTGAAAAATAAGTTCCTTGTAAGAGAAGCTGACAGGCTTACTAATTGCAGCTTACTCTGAACTTAATGAGTCTGTATGCAGCATTTTTGAAGAGACGGCAGAGTGTTTGAATGATGGGGAGCAGAGCAGGGGGGAGGGGGACTGGGGTGGGGGAGGGGGGTGAAGGGCTCCGAGCAGATGAATCTGAATCTAACAGGCATGATGAGTGCCTTAGAATAATGATCCATTTTAGAGTGAGCTGCATTGGGAAGTGACGCAACTTTGCTTTCTCCAAGATTTGTACCAACAGCAAAGATTGATAAAACACATTTGTGCTGCTGTGTGTTTTAGAAGTTCAACCACATAATAACTGTAGCAGGCACATCACACTGTGCTGCTTAAATCTCAAACATTGCCTTGATGTAGGATGATCACAATAGAAAGGAATGTTATTTTTATCCAGCCATTGGTGAGGGTGTTGACTTCCTTAATCCAAGAAACTAAATCACTGGCCACTCCAGAGACTCTGACCTAAGCCTTCATTGATGCCCAATCACCTTTTAGACCGCTGCGTGTGGTTTGTAGCCGACCAACCCAGGAGGAAGGATTAAGCTGCTACAATGAGGAAAAGTTAATATTTTGATTGGTCATACAACTGAGTTTATTGCAATACCCTTTCCATTTGTAATTTAGCATTAAAAGGCTCTACGCTTGAGGTAACTTACCCTCCTTTCTGAATGCTCAATACAATGAAAACTAGGTTTTTGTCTCACATTTGATTTTTCTCTTCAGTCTTGGTGATAGCTAACGTTATCGGAGCGAAACATTCATAGCTAACATTTAGGTACTAATTTACAATTCAGTCAGCACATTGACCCACATCATCTTACCCAATGTCTACTGGCGTCCTGGGAGCATTATTATATCCCCCACTCTACCAATGATGAAACTGAAATAGAGATAGAATCAATGAGGTAACTCATGTAAACTTGGGCAGGTTGAGCACCAGATATAGCTAGGACTGAAACTCGGGTTTTTTCACTGAGTCATTGGCTTAAAAGAGTTTATCCAATGACCAGGCAACTCTTCCCAGTGGATCCTGACAGTGTACTTGCCTTTGGTGTGAGGACATTGATTTTTCTTGGATGAAAATACACTTTATTTCAAGATAGGAGGTTTTGGTCTTTATTTACACCTCTTCCATATTGCTTACATCCTGCTGACCAGCAAGGGCCAAGATTTCCCATGGGAACGTCTGCTGTACAGGTAGGTCCCATCTCCTTCTTTTGGCACTCGTTGTGACCAAGTCCTCTTTCCAGCTATCCAATATTCGTGGGCTCCTTCCGATTTTACTTTGTCAAAACGTGCTCACAGGGAAGGATTTGATCTCATTGATTCGGCATCGCCAGGCCACTGCTCACCCACCATTTACACTGTAAGTCATATTTCTTCCTACGAAATAGGAAGTTTGTTTCCCTACTGAAAGGGATTCGGAGGAGGAGATGGAGAAGATGAGGTTTTACATCAAGGGCATATTCCATTACCGTCCAAATTCTGCCATGTAGGTGTAGTGAGCTTTAGCCAACTCAGCTCTAAGTAAGACATCTGGATCTATCGACTAGGGCAACACAGCAAGTTGGCATACATTTGCTCTGACATATAGCCAACAGGCATTGAACAGAAAGAGTGGTTTTTCTTTGAAAGCAGTGCAAGAATAAGTCTGTGGAATGCTAAGGTCATTCCGTTTCCTCAAGTGGAAAGAGACTGGATGTTTCTACATTAACTAGGGGGGTTGAAATGTAGGAAAGGGTGATTGAGAAATAATTTTAGCAACCAGAATGTTAGGTATTCTGCTGCAAGACAATGTGTTCCTGTCTGGGGGACGGGTGGTAGAAAATAGGGTGACCATGATGAAAGGGGCTCAACCCAAGCTGCCCAGCCCCTCTCTCCTGCTTCTGCTTCAGTTCTCCTAAACACCCAGCCAGCTCTGCTGAATTTATCACCACAGTGTCCAGCCCCTCCGTGCTGGACCCAAGGAGAGAGAAGAGGCAAGGGAAGAGGAGAGAAAGCATAGAGGCTCCATTTGGCATATAAAGCAAAAGTCTTGTTATAAACATTTTTGTCTAAAAAATAGTCATTGGGTCACCTGGATGGCTCAGTTGGTCAAGAGTCTGACTTTGGCTCCGGTCGTGATCTTGCAGTTTGCGAGTTCAAGCCCTACATCAGGATGTCTGTTGTCAGCACAGAGCCTGCTTCGGATTCTCTGTATCCGTCTCTCTCTGCCCCCTCCCCTGTTTGTGCTCTCTCTCCCTCTCTCTCTTTCTTCTTATCCCTCTCTCTCAAAAATAGAATAAACATTTAAAAAGATAGTCATGGAGTTGCACACCATTCCCCTTCCTTTTCCCTCCTCGTGGATGTTTCAATTTCTTGGAGACATTCTATGTGTCATTGAGCAGTGGGAAACGTATGGTAGCTTTCCTGGGTAGCGGGCAGAAGAGATAGAGGGCTTGGTGCCTCATAATATAATATAGTTTCATTGAGCATTTAGTATGTTCTGAGCAAACATATCTCCTTTGACTCGCAATCCACCAATGAGGGAAGTATTATTATTGTAAGCTTAGAGGCTCCCCAGGAGGAAACAAGGGCTCTGTAGCTATCCTGCCTGGGTTCAAACCCTGATGGTGCCATGTGCCTGCTGTGTGACCTTAAGATGTTTGCTTAAACTCTCCATGAAACCGCCTCCTCACCTTTAAAACTGAGATGATAATAATGTCACACACGTGTGCCATGGATCCCCAAGCCCACCCCGTGTGATGACTCACTAGGGGGACTCAGAGGACTCAGCATATAGTCATATCCACACTAAGACCTATTATGCCCAATGGCATCAAGCTGAAATAAGCAAAGGGAAAAGTACATGGGGCAAAGTCCAGAGGAAACCAGGTACAAGCTACCAAGAATCCTTTCCCAGAGGAGTCACACGGGAGAGGCTTAATTCCTCCAGCAATGAGTCATGACAGGTATGAAATGGTGTCTACCAGGGAAGCTCATCAGAGACTCAAGGCTAGAGTTTTGATTGAGGGCTGGCCACTTAGGCATCCTCTGTCTGGAACATAGCAAAATTTCAAACCCCAGAAAAGGGAGCAGGTGTTAACACAAACCACATTGTTTTTACAAACAGCTACAGTAAGTCATTCTTATCAGGGAATGGTGGAAACCTTCCTGAAATCCAAGTTCCCAGATGCCAGCCAAAGGCCAACCTTTCAAACAGGGCTTTCTAAGGATAGCAGCCCCAGACCTGCTGTGTTAACTCTTCTCTGTACATCATCTCATTGGATTGTTGTGAATTTAGATGAAGTAAAATACATTCAGTGCTTACAACAGTGTCTTTTTTTTTAGTTTATTTATTTTAGAGATAAGTGAGTGAAGGAGGGGCAGACAGAGAGAGAGAGGGAGAGAGAGAATCCTAAGCCAGCTCCCCACTGCCAGTGAGGAGCCCAACGCAGGGCTCGAACTCACAAATATTGAGATCATGACCTGAGCTGAAGTCAAGAGTCGGACACTTAACCTACGGAGCCACCCAGGTGCCCCACAACTGTCTTATACTTGGGAAGCCCTAAGCATTTTTTAGCCATGACTATTAAATGGAAAAAAAAATGCTACGATTTAGAATAACTATGAAACCAAGATTATTCCATCAGGAATCTTAATTCACTTCTACCCGACCAGAAAACACTCATGCATTTATTCACATCACACTAGCATAAGCCAAAGAGTATCCTTCAAACCCCAGCTAGAAATGGGGGTGGTATAAGTCCCTCCCTTCTCCGGCCCACAGAAGCTAGAGCCTTGAAGTGTAGCTGACTGTTTGGAAGAAATAATTTCCTCAAAATACACACAATGCCACACTATGATGCAGAGCCCTTCTTGGTCAAACATACTCCTAGAGTCTAGTACTTTAATGTCCCAAACGAGCATAGTTTGGACTTACCACGGCCCTTCCCTCCTACTCAACTCCCTATGCTTTGTTTATGTCCCTCATTTTTTCAGGATATGTATTCTTAAATGCTCTAAGAATTTTCTTTTATGACCTCTAGATGGTGAATCTTCACATGATAATTGAAGTCATCCAATTGTACATCGTTTTCAGGCTAACACAAATCCTGGCAAAGCAACTTCCCCTGCCTACCCCCTCCCAGGGCTAAGCAATTAATCACGACTTTACATCACAGAATTCCCTCTACTTCATCTTTCACCAGGTTTTCATGTCTTTGGCTCTGCAAACGGGATGAGCAGGAGAGTATCCCACAGGTGGCTGTGAATGCAGTGTAGACAGCTGTGGCACAAGTTAATTCAGCTGAACTAGAGAAACCTCTGTATTGAAACAGAGTCTCTCGATCGAGAGGGATATTTTAGTCAAAAAAAGGATTTGGAAATTGGTCAGGGCTGGCTGAATCCTTTGAATTTTGCCTCAATAGTTAGATTCTATGAGAGAAACTTTGTAAGGAAGGAATTTTCGGTTAAAAAAGTGCACTATCAATGGTGATTGCCATATCATCATAGAATATGATGAAACCAAGAGTCTTGGCACAATAGTTTATTTCAACATTAGGACAGTTGTTATGCATCTGTCTCGTCCAATAAATGAAGCTTTTGTAAACGTCTTAGTCATTTCTGTCCCTCATAAAGCTTTGCATAGAATTTATACATAGTGAATGGTCAGTGAAGATCTGTTCCTTTAACATTCAATTCCTAGTGTATTGCTATTAATAAAAGAGGTTCACCTTTGACTTGGTGGTTTATGACATATCCCAAGTGTGTAGGTGTGTATTTCCTGGATGATTATCATCAGCCCCGTGCCAAATTTTGACATCTACACAATCTCTCCCTCCAGTGAGAAAAGCAAGCAAGAGAAGGAAACTAAAATGAAAGAATAACATGACCCGGGTTGTTCACTCTCATAATTTGAAGAATAAATCATGGGACCCAGAAAAAAAAGAAGTGAAGCTCAGAGAACATCGAGGTCAAAGTATTCATTGCGGCTCTGGTTGCTAGTAGCTAGGCCCAAGGGTGCTACCGAAGGACTTAAGACATGCAGAGAAGAAGGGAGACCTAGAGCACACAAAGCAGGAAGAGAGATGAAATGGGAGGCTCTTAGCATACGACCATCCATCAAGACTTCATTTTTCTTCCTATATAATCTCCCAACTATCCCCTGAATATCTGTGTCTTCACCATTGTCCAGACTAATTTCCACTTTCTACCCATGTACCAGACTTACCTCACATACTCCTTCTTTCTTGACATCTTTTCTTGAATGTTCCAGCCCCTAGCCCCCAGTGCTTTCTCCCTCCTTCAAATGTACAGCTTCCCTTGTTAATATGAGATATTGATTCTTAAGGCCACACTTAGATTACGTATAATCTATTATACATACATTAGACATGTACGAATATATAATTAGATCATATATATGCATGAATGCATATATGCATGTATGCGTATATGCATATATAATTAGCTCATATATAATTATCGGTGGAGATTATATATTTATATATAAACATATTTTTATTTTATTTATTTTTTTTTTAAATTTTTTTTCAACGTTTTTATTTATTTTTGGGACAGAGAGAGACAGAGCATGAACGGGGGAGGGGCAGAGAGAGAGGGAGACACAGAATCGGAAACAGGCTCCGAGCCATCAGCCCAGAGCCTGACGCGGGGCTCGAACTCACGGACCGCGAGATCGTGACCTGGCTGAAGTCGGACACTTAACCGACTGCGCCACCCAGGCGCCCCTATAAACATATTTTTAAACATTTATATATAACTATATTTTTATATAGTTATATATAAGTATTCTTATATATTTATATATAACTATATTTTTATATATTTATGTGCACATACATGCATATATAATTAGATCATATATAATTATCAGTGGAGATGATATATATTTATATATATAAATTTTTTTGCTACACTTCGGTTTCTTTTTTTAATAGCAACAAAAGATTCTTTCCTTAATGAAATCTTTTCATATAATTGACATTATGAATCTTTGACTATAACATTTAATTATCACATATGAAACAAAGTACCTCATTTTTACATCATTAGTTGTTTATAGTGATTTAAAACATGATGGGGTTTTTTTTTTCCTTCTTTTCAGATTTGGAAATTTCTTTTTAATTGAGGTATAGTTGACACACAATGTTCCCCTAAGTTTCTTAACAAAAACTGACAGGTTTTTTTTCTTTCTCAGCAGCAACACGAATTTCTTAACCATCTACTGTGAAGAGGGTAAAAAGAGGGCACCATCTAAGGTTAGATTAGACTTTAACCAGGATCCCCTCTCCTCCAATTCCTACCTCAATGGTACTGCCGTCCAAGCACAAAAGTTTCCTTTAGCAAAACCCAAAACCAAGCTTGCTGAAGGTGGTTTGCTTTTTTCCAGACCAAGAAGCTTGATTCGGGAGACCATGCCTCCGCCCTTTCATTGAATAAGGCTTGAGTACCCCAAAAGTAAATGGCACTAAGAAAAAGTGCCTCGTGTGCGTACACACAAATGAGCTTACACATCAGTAGGATTTGGCCAGTCTCTTGACTTTGAGTGGGAAACTGTGCTGTGTACCCTCTCTCTTCCTGCCATACTGCCCTCCTGTTGTGAAGATGTCAGCTTCTCACAAAAGATCCATGTAGGCATGGGGTGGTACCCCTTCCTGGCTACGCAGTGACCACACCATTCTGATTTGTGAGGATCGTTTCATTTCTTCCTCTTCCCCAGACTCTTGAAATTATTAGCAGACTCTTGATCCTGCTCTCCTTTGGCTGCTATTTTGCTGATATCTGGTGTGCATTGTAGTTTAACCCTTTCTCATATGTCATGCCCTCTTTACCCGGAGTGAAAGGTTTCTTTTGCGTGATGTCTCCTTAATCTATCCATACTTCTCTGTCGGGTGGCACTGGAGACTGATGCTTCTTCCAACAGCAGTTCCCAGGAACCAGAGAACTTGGAGCTGAGAAGGACTACTGTTGCCCTGCTCTGTGACACACTGGCAGCTGAAGCCAGCAGAATCCTAGCATGTGATGGGCAGTTTCACTATGAATTTCACACCCATCTCTGCTGATAGAAGAGCATCCTCCTTTTGTCATGATATAGGCAGAAGTTTCAGAAAATTATTTCATAAGGCCTATTTCCCACCCCCCCCATACTGCCTCAAGATGTGGTTTGTCCCTCAGTGGCATGAGACAAGTCTCAGCAGAGTAGGTATCTGGAAACAAAATGGCGCACCAACATGGTAAGCTCTCTTGACTAGAGATCTTCATGACAAAGATGATGTTTAACAGATCGGATGCCAACCTTATATGATAGATCTCTCTAAAGCCTGGGGTCAACAACATGTGGCAATTTATTTGGAATATTTGGGATATTATGAAACAGAACATTTTTCAACCCTGCCTAACAACGGTTGAAGCAGCTCTTGAGAAACTGCTGTAATGACAACCAAGCATCAACACGGAGGAATATGTCCAGAAGGACATGAGGTAAAAGTCAAGTTCATGCAGGAGAATGAGGGAAATTTATGAGATAACTTTGAACTGGCTTATATGCAGTTATCTCTTTAATGTGAATTTACCAAAGATTAACTCACCAATATGGACTATGATGAAATATAAACAGTCAGTCCCTTGTTCTGTAAAGCCTATTGGGTATGTCTTCATAATGCCAGAACCATTAGGTAGAAACTTCCTCCACTCTCTTCCTCAGAGAAATCCGAACATGATCGGTGACTTCTTAGACTCCTGAGCAAAGGCTCATTTGCTTCTGGATTCCAGGGGTAAACAGGCTTTATTGGAAACTTCAGTCTGCTTCTTCAACAATTTCCTACATCGAGATATATGTATATTTCCTTCTCCCTGTGCTCCTCCACCCCCACCCCAAAAGAAATCCTTGCTGGCTTTCTTCCTGTAACTCATCTGACTTAGGTTGCTGAGGACTTGTCTTCCCACATGGCAGGAACTTTGTATTCTCTCTGTTATCTACAGAAGCCCGTTCAAGTCCCTCAAAGCTTTACAAACTAGTGTGTCTCTAACAAAATATTTGGTCCTGACCCATCATAAAAAAGATGGACTTTTAGGACTGCCTAGTTTCCCCCCTAGCGGTGGTAATATGCATCATTAAGCCGAGATACTTTTGCCTTCTCTGTTGCCTGCAATGGTGTGAACTTGACTTCTTCCTATTTGAATCTCTTCAGTCTCTATGAATGGTGGGAGTTGTTTTCAACTTCTCCTTGCGACACCCTTCCCTGACCATCACACACACACACACACACACACACACACACTCTTTGTGAACTGAAAAAGTCAAGAGGCACTTATGAAGATTGAATTGCAGGCCATGGTTCCTCCCTCCTCCCACACCCTTCCCCACCACCACCCACCGTGTTTCTGAAAGCCTGTAAGAAAAATACCCCATTTCCCTCTAGACTGACTTGACTCTTCAAAGGGAAAGTCAAAACTTTTTCAGCCCTCAGTTTTATTTATTATCTAACATGATATTTTCCTGTCAGTCAGGTTCAGAGGTTTTTCCTGCAACACCCATGTCATTACCACACTGAAAGGGTTTTGGAGCCTTCCAGCTCACACATGGCCAAGCCAGACCAGTTTGCACCAGAGAACCGTTCCACACCGGCAAGCATTTCTGCCACCATGGCATTGGGGGGAAAGGCAATGTTCCCGTCATGCTGTTGGCAATGTGGAATAGCAGAGTGACTGCTCCTTTTAGTTGCTGACTAGTCATCTCTGGAGCTGAGGCCCATGGGGACCGCCTGAGTAATGGGCAGAGAAGGCCACTTTTGTTCGCTGCCCCAGACTTGGCCATTTAGCCAGGCTGCTGTTGTAGAGCTGATCTAGAAGGGACTATTTCTCCGTAATATGCCCTGGTCGAAAGCAAACCCTGTTTCCAGGGAGGAGCTGCGATGGTCCTCTGTTTCCTGCGTTTGGGGGCACATATCTTGTTTTCTGGGGTAACTAGACGGTATACTAACTAAACAGCTATCTGCAATATCATCATGGTAGCAGGAGTCTGAAATAAAGAGATGGAATCTTTACATTTGATTATTATTACTATTTGTGGGTTTCTGGGAGCTGTTTCTTGCTTCGAGTAGTTACGTACAAGGTACAAAGCCACTTAAACGTGATCTGAATGTTCCTGCAGAACTTGGACAGTGTGCTCCCGTATTTAGCAGCTGATAGTGGTCAGTGGCTTTCTTTCTTTTTTTTTTTTTTTCAAACTTTGTTTGGGGTGTGTCTGCGTTGAGGTCTGGGCTGTGGTCACATGTAGGTCTCTTTAGTACAAGAAACATTTCTTGTACTAACGAGGATGGGTGGGAAGACGGTGCCAAGTGCCCCACAGCTGGTCCAGCACCAACAGAGAAGAAACACAAGCCGAAGGATGCAGGCATGATTCGGGTCCCCGCACAGCCCGAGCAGGGATTGGAGTAGTCATTCTTGGGCTTCCAACATGATGACAAGTTTACCCACAGAAATGAAAGAGTTACAGCAGTCAGAGTATGTTTAGGAAATGTCCTGGCAAGTCCATTTACAGATTTAAATGTAAAGACATTAAACATTTACATATAAGCTAAAGAAAGAGAGGAGCTGGTGGGTGAAAAGCAAATCTGCCAGCCTCACAGAAAGAGAGTGACAGGCAAGCAAAATGGAGTCTTGGGGAGAGTCCAATGTGCATGGCTGGAGGCCCCAGGACAGAATTGGCAGTGACCTCATTGTATTTAGCACAAAGCCCCTAAATCCCAGAGCAGGAAATCCTGTTGTTCCCCACCCTCTCCTCAGCAGAGGTCCCATGAGGCAGTGTTCCTTAGATAACCAACAGAAATCTTTCTTACGTGCTAAGGGGGATAGGTCACGGTATTCTTCGGAAAGTGGTGGGAAGGTCACTGTCATCAATGAAACGTTTTACCCACACATTGTTTCATCAATAATTTACCCAGTACTATGCCAGGGGGATGTGAGAGGGGGATGTTACAATGATTACGAACATTCAAGAGAACAGAGAAGACACTCAACTAAGTTTATTATGGTCTACAATGATGCCTACCTGTGCGCGTCAGAAATGCGAAGTGCCCATTCTGCCCCAGCCCTACTTGAAACAGAAGCCCTGCAGGTGGGGTCCCTCTAGCTGTTTGAACAAGCCCTCCTGATGCATGGAAAGTTAAATATGTAATGGAAACAGTACCTCAAACAATGGTGCGTCTTGGCCATTTGTGAGGTGTGTGGAAAGTGATTTATTATTAACGATAGTTAACATACCAACATTTGTGAATAATTTATATCTATGTCACCTGCAAAGATTTTTAAAAAATACAGATCTCTGGCTCTGCCGATTCTGGCTGAGTTGGAATCTCCGGGTGTGGTGGCTAGGAATGTATGTAGTTTTAAAGTTCCCCAGGTGACTGCAATGATCAGCCAGGTGCAGGAACCATGGTCTGTAAGAGCCATTTGCCCTGTAACAAAGAATATTAAAGTGGATTCTAAAGGGTGGTCCTGCAAAGAGCAGGTTTCCCTATCCCCAACAAATCTCAGGCATATTATTTTAAATTTTTAAAAATAATTTTTAATTTGATTTTTTTAATTTAAATTTTTTTTTTATTTTAGTGAGAGAGAGAGCATGAGTAGGGGAGAGGGGCAGAGGGAGAGGGAGGGAAAGAGGGAGAGACAGAGAGAGAGAGGGAGAGAGAGAGAGAGAGAGAGAGAGAATCTTAAGCAGGATCCACACTCAGCATGGAGTCCAACATGGGGCTCAATCCCACAACCCTGGGTTAGTGACTGAGCAGAAATCAAGAGTTGGAAGCTCCACCGACTGCCATGGGCAGACTATTTTTATTTTTATTTTTATTTTTGAGCAGAAGAAAGATTCCTCTGACCAAAGCAGAAGAGATTGCTTGCCACCCTTTTACCTTTTGCAGTGACCGCTGTAACTCTTTATGAAAACCTGGAACTCCCTGATGGACCATCCAGTTTGGCCCAGGCCAAGGTGATTCTGGGAATGGGAGACTGTCAATTTCAAAACAGGGACAGTACCACTGGACAAACCAGGACAAGTTGGTAGCCCTAGGTCAGACCCCAGATGAAACCCACACTTCTTGCCTTTGGGATGGTCATTTTATTATTATCATGATTCCATATTACTACAAGAAGAATTCAGTTTACTGTTTTTTTTTTTAACTTTTATTTCCCAATTCCAGAAGAATTTAAAAGAGTAATACCATCATTTTCTATTTGGAAATACTCTTAAATTATCTAAAATGCTTTCAAAGCTATTCCTATGTTCACATCTGTACCTTAGAAGCCCTTGGATCCAATATGCCATACATTACATCTTGTATATTCTGTCTTCTACATATTTTGGTGGTATTCTCTGTGGTCCTATTTTGCCTTGCCTAGGTCTGTGTGTTAGTCGGAACTCTTTAGGTTTCCAAGAAACCTAACTTCTACTGGCCTAAGAAACTACAGGGCTAGAATTATTAGCTCACGTAAGAAAAAAGAGCTTTAGGCACAGCTGGATACAGGGGCTCAGTCTCATCAGGACTCTCTCTCCATCCCTGAGCTCACTCAGACAGGCCCTTCCAACATGGTACCAAGATGGCCCCCAGAAGCTCCTGGTGCACATCTTCTTCTCTCAGCAACCCAGCTGACTGCATCTTGTTCTCAGTCGTTTTTGTAAAAGACCCTAGGATCGACTCTTTGGGCTGACATGCGCCCATTCCTAAACCAATTACTGTGGGGCCAGGACAACAGAATATCCTAATTGGCTGTAGCATGGGCACTCATCAGCCCTTAGTCGCAGGAACTGAGAAGAGAGAAGAGTGAGTTCCCAAAGAAACACCAGAACATGGTTCCCAGAAGCAAGGGAGGAACACATACTAGGCAGATGAAAGTCCGCTGTAGTCTTAAAACTGAGTCAAGAGCCACCGCACCCCCATCAGGTCTGATTATCCCATCAACAGAGTGTCAGCTGGTTTCCTCCATCCCAAACCCAGCTGAGATCTGAGTACTGTTTTACCTGAAACGTCATGCCGCATGAGTCCAAGGCCATCATCACAGGTTCTAATTTTTAAGACCTGTACAACATTTGGCTGAAGCTCACAGCAGCCTCCAAGCCAAGGGGACTCTATCAAGATAGACTCTATCAAGAGCCTTTTGCTGGGTTTCCAAATTTGGAGCTTCTGAAAGTTGGGAGCTGTGACTCATGCCCCTGTGCCCTCCCTGGCCCCACGTCTTCCAGCTGGGTCTGTGACATGTGACAATTCTTGTCTTCAATGTGTCCCATAGAAAAGGAATAAATAGCCCAGAGCTCTTTCTTCTTCTTCCTTCCTTTCTTCCTGTAATTCATACTCAGGCCAACTCAGCTTTGTTCAAACCACAGTTCACACTGTCCTGCAAGTTCTGACACAGCGACTTGCTTTATGCCTTTAGTCTTCTGTTTAGCCAGGAGTGAAGCTTCACCCTGTGGCTAATTTTTACTCTGTCAACCTTATCCTTTGATAAGTTGAAATCGTAGATTAAATTGGCACAAAAATGCCAGCCCTCCTGAGACCTATGAATTGTGGCCACTTTGGCCCCCATTTTAGACCTTCCCTACTTTTACAAGTCGCTTTGTCTTATTCATCAGGAGGGTGGTGCTTTGACTCTTAAGTGACTCTGTTCCTTCTGGATCCGCCTAACCCTGTTCCATTTTATCGATTTATTTCACAAGTAATCGCATAATATATCCCAAATTTCGGTATAGAACTTGTCAGTTCTAAAGGTGTGCTTTAAGAATGTTTATCTCACAGGAGCACCTGGGTGGCTCAGTCAGTTAAGCGTCCGACTTCAGCTCAGGTCATGATCTCACGGTTCGTCAGTTTCAGCCCCATGTTGGGCTCTGGGCTGACAGCTCAGAGCCTGCAACCTGCTCTGGATTCCGTGTCTCCTTCTGTCTCTGCCCCTCCTCTGCTCATGCTCTGTCTTTCTCTCTCTCTCTCTCAAAAATAAATACACATCAAAAAAAATTTAAAGAATGTTTATTTCACAAATTGATGAACCTCTCAGTCAAGTGGACTCTAACCAGCAATGTGGCCAGGGTGTCAGTTTCCTGTGGCTGCTGTAACAAAAGATCACAAAGCAGGTGGCTTAAAATGACACATATGCATTCTGTCACAGTTTTGGAGACCAGATGTCTGCAATCATGGTATTGGCCATACTTAATCCCAAACCTCTAGGGGAGGACCCTTCCTTGCCTCTTCCAGTTTCTATAATCCCAGCTTCCTTGGCTTGTGATGGCAAAACTCCAATCTCCCTCTGCCTTCACAGACTGTCTTCTGTGTTCATGTCTCCAAACGGTGTTCTCCTCTTATCAGGACAGCAGTCATGTTGGATGAGAGCCCACCCTAATGACCTCATCGTAACTCAATTAAATCGGCAAAGACCTAATTTCCAAATTAGGTCACATTCACAGGTACTGAGGGTTGGTACTCAACATACTTCCCTCCGCCCCCTGACCCAGGAGACATGGGGAATGCAGAACTCAATCCATAACAGGCCAGAAAGAGATAAAAAGAGAAAAACAAGGGACAGAAAAATGACTCTGACGTTAGGCAAACAAAAAGGAAAGCCTCACTTCTCAGGGACTATTTAACCAGAAAAAGCTTATGACCCCTGACAAGAACAGCCAAGATGGAGGGAAGAGTGCCTAAGGATGGAGATAATGGCTAAAAGGAAAGGGGTCCCTTGAGAGAAAAAAGCAGGTATCTGCGCTCTAGGGCCTACTGGGTGCTTTGCACATGTTTATCACGTTGGAGCCTCAAATAGCTCTACCAAAGAATTGCTGATATCCTCATCTAAGAGATGGGAAAACTGAGGCTCCAAGTAAGGCAGTAGACCCAGGGCATTCAGCTGTGAGTGGAAGAGCCAGATCACCATTTGGTTTTTTGTTGTTGTTGTTGTTGTTAACAGCCATCAGTTCTTGCAGGCCTGTACCCACTTTGTACAGAGGACATTACCTAAATGATCTCAGATCTTCATAGTTCTGAATATGATACGGTCAGCATTATACAGATGAAGAAATCGAAGCTCAGACAGGCTAGGTCATTTGCCTGTAAGTCCCACAGGTGTTAATCAGCTGAGCCAGGGTTCAAACTCAGATCCTTCTGACTCTGAAGACCGTTCTTACCATTATGCCACGTTGCCAGGGGAGCGCTAAGGCATCCCGATTAAGATTTATCTACCCTCAGCAAGAAGAAACTGAATCATTATAAGTGAAGCTTAACAAAACAAAGCACCAAGAGTCCATTTGGGGGGAAACTGGCAAGAGTGAAGAGAAAGTGGTGAGCCAAGTGAGCGGCAGTGGGGGAGTTAGCTAGTCAAAGAAGCAGTGCCAGAGATTGAGTGTTGTAAGACAAAGCAGCCGGGCCCAGTGTCTGTGTAGACATCTCTACTGCCACCAGGAGAGGACTCATCTGCGTCATCTGTGTCCGGATGGCCGATTGAGCATCTGTGGTGTAGACAACCCACTTAGAGAGGCAAGAGGGGAAAAACCGGAGTCTCCAAGCCCCACGTTTCCAAGGAGAAGCTCTTCTATATCTATGAGAAGAGGTAGAGGGATCAGCTTGTTAACCCTTGAAAAGGAGGAAATATGGGACGCAAGTGGGAGAAGAAAAAGTCTTCCAGTATGAGACCACTGCAGGAGGAAGCGCAGGCAGACCAGTGAGACAGAACCAGGCTGATGTTCCTGGAGTCCATCTTTGGACTCCACTTGGACACACATTTTATTAACAAGTTGACCTGCCTCACGGTGGAATGAACTGCCAGCCAGGGGGACCACCGAAGAAAACTTAGAATGCACCGTGCTGTTTAAAACCTTCAGACTACCTTGTCATCTCTGGGATGAAGTCCTACCTTCCTACCTCCTTCACAAGGACCAGAAGCCTCCTCCTGATCTGGCCCCTGCTTACTGGTCCAGCCTCAACTGCCACCGTTCCCCACCTGGACCTTCACACTGCAGTGGGGGGGAGGGGGGCTCTTGGCAGCTGCCTAAATGGGCAACAAGCTCGGTCACATCCCCTTGATCTTGCCTGGTCTTCTCCTACGCCTTTGTCTTGCCCTTTCCATCTCTCTTTTTTTTCTTCCAAGCTCTTTTCCTTTCTGGTCTCTCTGCCCTGCACATGCTATACTACCTAGAACTTCTTCCCTCCCCGCCACCTTTTGATCTCCTTTGGGCTTACTCCTTTTCTTCCTTCAAGACTCTACCTCTTCTGAAAAGCCTTTTCTGATTCCCCCCACCCCCCCAACCTTGGGTGACATTCAGTCCATGAGCCTGAGCATTCAGCTTCACTGTATTTAACTGTGCATCCCAGTCTCTTATCTTCCTGTCTGCTTTTCTCCGAGGGGTTAGCCACAGTGTCCAGTTCAGCACCTTGGTCCTACCCATTCCAGTACCGACTCCAGCATCCGGCACAGAGTAGGTGTTCTGTAGGCATACTGACTGACTGGTGACATTGAGGGAGGCCAGACACAGTGACCTCTAAGTTCCCATTTGCTCCAAAGTCTGTGAGTCTATTTCTACTCCCACAGTTAGTCACAGAGAGGAAATTGCCAAAGCCAGATGACGCGACTTCTTCTGTTTGGGGTTGCCCAGGTCCACCTGGTCTTTGCAGTTTGGAATCAGTTGAAAAAGAAACCAAACCAAGAGAAAAACATAGCTTTGATGAGGCAAGAGTTGCAAAATAACTAGTTATGTAAAGGTGATGGCAACCTCTGAGACTATCTTTGGTCTGTCCAAATTACCTGAGACTTTGCATGCTCAGCTTTGCATACGGGCCAAGAGGATAACCATCAAAATTAGAACAGGAGTGTTTAAAAGCCCCTTCTCCCTCAAGGTATTGCCTCTAGAGGTCAGCCTGACACCTGAAATCCTCACCTTAAATGATTTTTCTTTAAGATTGCATTTACTTGAAGAGATTGAATATAAATGAAAATATATTACCTACGTGGTGTAACCCTTACTGCCATTAAAACCCAACTATAAATGAATTTGTTGTTTTGTAGATCAAACTGTGTTGCCCAGACTAGCTCCTGAAGAGCTGTGAACCATTTACTTCTAAACGTTTCTAGTGTGATCTTCTCAGTTTACAAGGTTGGGTAAGACTTTTAGTCTGTACACCATCTGTTACCTCTTTTGAATCTAGAGATACTCTGAGGCAGGCAAACTGGGAGTTTCATCACAGATCTACAAAGAAAGAAACTGAGTCTCAGAAAGAAGGGATTGGACCAGCGTTGCAGCTCAGAAAGATGAAAACAAGTGGCCAGGTGTCCCCATCTTTGTCTCCACAGTGCCCCTCCTCGCACTGTACCTTTCAGCCCTGTTTTTTTGGCGGAGAGGGGTATTCCCTGGACTGAAGCCGGAGGCTGGAGGGAGGGCTGGGCTGTGCAAGGCAGGCTGGCTAAAATATACCCTGGGCGCCCCTTAACCCAAAAGGGGATCTATGAAGGGTGAGAGGAAGGGGTGGAGGCATGGAAATGCAGCTGTGAAGACTGGGAATAGAAAAGATCAGTTGACCCTTCACAACTCAGCTTTGGGTCAGCACTGACTCAGTAGCTCTGGGCTCTGAAGCTGGCTGAGTGTGGGCCCCACAGAGGAAAAAGGTTTTCACACCTTCTCTACATGAAGACCCAAGAGCTGGGACCCCACTGAGCACAAACTGCTGCCTGCAGCAGCTAATGGGTTGAGCGATCAAAGCAAGTGGAGGAGTCTTGAAAAGCTGAGGTGGGTAGCTGCTCAGTTAGCAAACGGGCCAGATCCCCTCTGCAACACCAGTGCTCCCAGCCCCAACCTTGTTCCTTAAGGAGAGTCGCCCTGGCCACAAACAGAAACTGTAGAGATAAGTCAAAGAGAGTCAAGCCCTCTCTGCCTGCAAATCCTAATATGTGCATCCTAATAAGATTGATTCTGCCAAGTAAACAGAAGGGATTTGAACTCACACAGGGGTCTCTGAGCCTTCTTA
The DNA here is from genome assembly GCF_014898765.1 of Herpailurus yagouaroundi. Lineage (NCBI taxonomy): Eukaryota > Metazoa > Chordata > Mammalia > Carnivora > Felidae > Herpailurus > Herpailurus yagouaroundi. The sequence continues at coordinate 14,869,575 of NW_024412467.1, forward strand.
TGACCACACAGCAAAAGTAACCACAGACATTTGCTTCTTTAATTAAGAGCATTGCTGTTTCACTGGGTCCTTAACAGCTAACTGGGCCCCTCATTCTTGCGTCTTTTAAAGACTGTACCCATCATGGAATAGAATAGTAGGACTGAGAGAGTCTACTGAATCAGTATGTAGTGCAGAAAAAAATGCCTTCTATGTAATTAAAAAAAATACAGATATTATATTAACGGGCATTTTTATTCACTCAATGAACATTTATTGAGCACTTTTCATGTGCCAGACAGTATCTTTGCTACTGGAAAAGATGGACAAGGCTCCTGTTTTCATGGAGTTTATGTTCTAATGATGCAGACACAAATCAGCCAAATAAATAAATAGATATATTAGATGATATCAGAGGGTGGGGAGTGCCATAAGGAAACTGAATGTGGGTGATGCATTGTAGGAGACACTTTAGATATGGAGGTCTCAGAAGCCATAACCCTTGAGAGCTGGGGTCAGAGCCTTAAGGCAGAGAGCAGGTGCAGAAGTTGTGCTTGAGAAACAGCCAGAGCCAGTGGGGCTGGAGGGCTTGAGCCAGGGACAGTGGTACAAGACGAGCTGGGAGATCGGTTATGCCCTCATCCATCACACTGGCTTGGGCCTTTTGATCTCAGATGAAAATACCTCTCAGTAGTGCTGCTTTGCTCAGCACTGTATTGGTATCTACAACTAACACATGGTGCATTGTGCACTTCCTATTCAGAGAGAAATCTTCTAAACCTGTTTGTGGAGTTGAACAGAAGATAATCTCTCCTTCGGAAAACCTCTTTGGAAACTCGGCAGCTGGGGACAGGGGACTAAGAGCAGCTTCAATCTTGCATGGTCTGAAGTTCACTGGGAAATGGAGCCATCACCCTCTGTGACTGTGACAGTACGGGAGGGAGACAGATCCTCACTCAGTGTGCAGAGCTAAAGCTGGCAGAAGGAGAGAGTCTCCTGTAAGGTCTCCAAAGGCAGCACGTGTGCACGCGCACACACACGCACACACCTGCTGTCTGGGTCCTTGGTTCTCCATCACATCCACCGCTGTCCTGAATCGAGATACCTCCATACACAAGTAACACAAAACCCTGAAATTTCTTCACACTGTCCAAAGCTTCACACTGTCAAAATAAGTCATAAATGTCATGGCTTCTTGTTACTCAGTTTTCTTGGCTTGATTTCAAAGCACCCATGGGCTCATCTTCTCCACCTCCCACCCCCCTCCCAGCAGCTGCCTATCAAACCTTCAATATTCCCTTGGGTAGATAAATTCTCCTTTCTTTTCTCAGTATCTTCATGTTTATTTTCACTCCCACTCTTACCCTCTTCCCATCCTGCCTTACCTCGGTCCCCTTTCTCAGGCCCCCTTCCCAGTCACCTTATTCCAGACAGGATCTTTTACAAAATACTTTCTTCTCTGATATCTTCTCCATTCCCACAAGAATGCCCTCAGATTCCATTTCTTTCCATTGAAAGGGCTGCCTCCTGGGACTTATAATTCCAGTAGTCAGAAGGACACGGAATGAGAAGTATGAATATGCCCCTCTGATCCCCACCCCTGAGTCCCTCTCCCCAGTTTCTTTGAGTACTAATTTTCTAATGGGGGCAGGGACGGGAGTAGGGGAAAGTGGGGGATAAAAAAGAAGAGAAGAAATGTGTTGCTGTTGCTCAATGATAAGAATAAACAAAGTAGGGGAGACAAGGTAGCTGTTTTCTGAACTTTGGAGCAGGAGAGACTGATATTCACGTTGGGGTGGGTAAAGGAGATGCAATACTGGCCAGTGCCCAGGCAGAATGTGGTCACATGCTGGACCGTGTGCTACGTGATCTAAGTGCAGTGGAAAGCAGTGCAGAAGGAGGTTGGAGTCTGCCTTGGAGGGAGTGGCACTGAGGTCACACCTGTCAGAGCCATCCACATGGCTCTGTACGTTGGAATCTTATTTCATCAACTATGGCATAAACACACCCTTACCTGAAATTAGGAATCCAGTTTTCCCTTTCCTTTGGAAGGGTGTGATGCTCAGGAGAGGAGAATGACGCTGTTGGAATTTTGTGTAAACCCCCTTCTGAACTTTGGTCCACCTTGATGGAAGTCTCTCTCTTCAAGGTAAATCTCTTCAATAGGGTGGACCTTCCGATAGGAAGAGAACGAGGTGGATTTTTCTCACTTGTCTGAAATTTGAGGCTAAACGAGATGCCTTAATCTTTGGAATTGAGGCCGCATTCATATTCTAATATTATGTCCACTGCAAGTGCTTATCAGCACTTGTCGGTAGCCAGAGATGGGACAGGCCCAGCCATCGCAAGATCAATACACTTAGGAGAGTTACACTTACTAACACCATGACAACAAACCAGTAAGCAAAACAGGAAGAAGCCTTGCGGTGGTGTGGGTCTTGGAGTGACAAATATCAGGCCACTCGCCTATGTCCCTGCCAACTACAACCCCACTCCCCTCCTCCTTATTATCCTGACTCCGTGGTTATATACATCTCTATCGTCTAGTGGTTGTATTTGTTGTAAACATCCATAGTCATGGGAGAGCCTGGGTAAAGCATCTCACATGAGGAGCCAACTCCTGCTCATGTACTTAGTCGGTATGTAACACCTTCTTTACTTACGTTTCCTCCTTTCTTTCTTTGAGTTGGACTAAAATCTGGTGTCTTGAGTTTCACGACATACTAGCGTAGCATCACTCTAGCGTACGTATGCGATCTTACTTTTGATACCAGTAAAGAAAGTCAACTCATTTCTTCATTTATTCATATGTTGATTCATGTAATCATTCATGGAGCATTTATTGAGCAGGTGTTATGTGCCTTGTACTGTTGTTGGCAATGTTCAGCAATGAAAGAATTGAGAAAAGCCATTGCGCGTCTGGCAGCTACGTTCCAGAAGGGAGGATAAGATAAGACGAATAAAATATATAGTGTCAGCTATACTTCAATAAAAACACTCAAATTAAATTTAAAAAATATGGGTGCCTGGGGGGCTCAGTCAGATAAGCATCCTACTTTGGCGCAGGTCATGATCTCGCGGGTTGTGGGTTTGAGCCCCACGTTGGGCTCCGTGCCGACAGCTGAGCCTGGAGTCAGCCCTGGATTCTGTGTTTCCCTCTCTCTCTGTCCCTCCCCCACTTGCATTCTGTCTCTCTCTCTCTCTCTCTCTTTCTCAAAAATAAACATTAAAAAATTAAATATATATATATGTAGCGTGTTAGTGATACATACTAAGGAGAAAACTAATGAAGGGGAACAGTGGGGTACAGTTTTAAACAGGGTGCTCAGGGAAAGGTTGCAGAGAAGGTAACTTAAATTTTTTTTAACCCACCTTATTAAGATATAATTTTTTGCTGTAAAATTCACATATGTTAAGTGTACAGATTGATGACTTTTGACTAGTATACACGTCTACTACCTAATCAAGCTATAGGAAATTTCTAGCTCCCTAGAAAGTTACCACTTACCTTTTTATACACAATCTCATACTCCCACCCCAAGATACCACAGATATTATTCTATCATTATCTGCTAATTTTTCCTATTTTAGAATGCAGTACAAATGGAATCATACAGCATGGCATCTTTTGGGTTTTTTAAAATATTTTTTATGTCTATTCATTTTGAGAGAGAAAGCACGTGTGAGCTGGGGAGGGGCAGAGAGAGAGAGGGAGAGAAAGAAGCCCAAGTAGGCTCCACATTGCCAGTGCAGACACAGATGTGCGACTTGAACTCACAAACTGTGAGATCATGACCTGAGCTGAAATCAAGAGTTGGATGCTTAATGGACTGAGCCACCCAGGGGCCCCCAGCTTGACATCGTTTGTGTGTGGCTTCTTTGAGTCAGATCCATCCATGTTATTTCACTTACTAGTAGTTACTCTTTCTTATTACTGTTGGTCCATTGTATGCATGTGCCACAACTAGCTTACTCGATTATTTGATATTTCTGTTACTTTTCATTCTTTCTGTAGTTTCCATCTGGTATTATTTCCCTATGGACTAAAGGACATCCCTTAGTATCTCTTGCAGTTCAGGTCTGCCGGTGATTAATTTTCAGATTTTGTTTACCTGAAAACGACTTTATTTCACCTTTGATTTTGAAGAATATTTTTCTTCATTATAGAATTCTGGAGGGACATGACTTTTCATCCAAAACTTTAAAGATGTTGTTTTATTGTCTTCTAGCCTCTATTGTTTCTGATGAAAAAGTAACAACCTTTCTTAACTTTGTGCACCCGTATGTAATGTGTCTTTTTTCTCTGACTGATTTCAAGATTTTGTCTTTATATTTAGTGTTCTGTAGTTTGACTCTGATGTATCTATGTGGGGCTCTATCATTATCCTCCCTGAACTTCTTGGATTTATAAGTCATTTGTCAAAAACAAATTGGGAAGTTCTTGGCCACTGTTTCTTCAGATATTTCCTTCTGTTCTCACTCTCTTTTTCTGCGACACCAATCACACATGTGTTAAACTGATACTATTCCACAGGTTCCTGACCTGCTGTTCATTTTTTCTTAATATTTTTTCTCTCTTTGATAATTTCTACTGATCTGTCTCCAACCTCACTGCGTCTTTCTTCTACAATCTAAAGTCCCTCGGTGAGTGACTCACTTTAGGTCTTGCATAATTCTAAAATTTCCATGGGTCTCTCTTTATGGTTTCCATTTCTCTGCTAAGATTCCTTACTTATTCACTCATTGGAATCTTTTCTTAAAAAAAATTAATGAAAATATTTTTAATTCTTTGAATATATATTATAAAACATACACACTTTAAAGCCTTTATCTACTAAGTCCATCATTTGGTCCATTGTAGAATCAGTTTCTTTTGACTACTTTTATTTTTTACTGTGAATGACACGATCCTGATTAATTTGTGTTTTTGCCTGTCTAGTGATTTATGATTGACTACTGGACACTGTGAATTTTACACTGTAGAGTCTCGAGATCAGCATTGCTCAGTGGAACTTTCTGAATTAAGGAAAGTGGTCTATATCTGCACTTTGCAATATGGTAGCAACTGTTGAACATGTGAGCATGACTGAACAACTGAATTTAAAAATTTTTTAATGTTTATTTATTTTTGAAAGGGTCGGGGGAGAGGGGCAGAGAGAGAGAGAGTGAGACAGAGGATCCAAGCAGGCTCTACCCTGTCAGCACAGAGCCTTACGTGAAGCTCAAACTCATGAACCATGAGGTCATGACCTGAGCCAAAGTTGGAGGCTTAACCAACTGAACAACCCTGGTGCCCCTGAAGAACTGAGTTTTAAATTTCACTTAATTTTTGTTCATTTAAGTTTAAATACTCATACATTTACCCCCAGAACGTCTCAACCTTTTTTGTATTTGCATCAGTATCAAGCCCATAGTAGCTGGTATTTAGTAAGCCTTGGATGGTTTGCACATGTATAATCCAGCCCTAAGCCATGGACTCAAGGAGGACCTGTCCACAGATATACTTGGGCTTCTAGGGCTTTCTTTCTACAGAGATTCCAGCTTTTTTAGTTGGCTTGAACTCTGATCCCTGCCTCTTCAGCTCAGTGGGACTAATGTGCTTTGCTCAAATTCAGCTCTCTAGGTAGAAAGCTGAAAAACTGTGGGGCTCACCTCATGCTCCTTTCTCCCAGGTACTGAAGTCTTGTGCTATTTATTTTCCAATATCTAAAAGCGATCTTACCTCACCTACCTTGTCAAGTTTCCGAATTATTCATAGGAAATGAGCTAGTCCGAAATCAGTTCCATCATCATGGTCAGGAGCCCAAGAAATTTCCTCTTAAGTAACAATTTGAAGGAGATGAAGAGTATTGGGGGGAAGACAGTTTCAGAGAGAGGGGAAAGCCTATGAGAAGGGCTGTGAGGCAGAAGCATACTGACTTCTTCGTAGAACAGCAAGGAAGCAACTTGGTTGGAGTACAGTGAGCAAAGGCGAGAGTAGAAAATAGGGCCAGAGAGGCTGTGGGATGGGGAAAGAACTTGTTTAGCCTAATAGGCCATTATTAAGACTCTGGCTTTTACTCTTGTGAAATGAAAGCCATTGAGAAGTTTTGGGCCCAAGAACTAATTTGAGTTAGCACAGGATAACACTGTCTGTTGAGCACAGACCTTATAGGACAAACGCAAGGGAACAAGGGAAAAGACAGGAAGCTTCACTGGAAGACCATTGAAATAATCAAGTGACTAAACTTGCAAATAAATTAAAATACTGTATTATACAAGTTTCGTGGCCAGGTTTTTGTCAAGTTTGTATAATTTAGGGCTCACGAAAAGAGACATCTTAAGGCCTAAGAATATATCATCTACAACCAAATTAGCTGTATGACTTTAGGCAAGTGGCTTAAAATGTCTCTCTTTATTTCTATAAAGTGGAGATAATAATATCACAGAAAGGATGTTAAGACAATTAAATTAGGTAACACATGTACAATTCTTTAAATGGTGACTTATGTGTATTAAGTGAGTGCTCCGTAAGTGATAACTAATACTCTCTGATAATTTGAATGTGTGATGATCATCTCTTCACTCAGGAGAAATTGGCTGATTTCCTGCTCTGACCAGTTCTGGTCCGAAAGGCATATGTGCAGCTTAGTAAAGGAAACTGGCGTGGAAACAATATCTTACAACAACGCTGAAGGAAACAAAACCTAAGTAGAGATACACATTTTCAGATCTTGAATGAAGAGGGAAACCTATTCGTTCCGTTGGGGGGATCTTTGAAGACTTCAGGAAGACAGTCAGTTAGACTTGGAAGGATAAATGGGATGGATATTCTGGAAAGGAATGGAATGTATTTCACACATATGTGCTGCCTGGCCTATTTGAAAGTCACAGACCCACTGGGGATGAGGTTCCATGCAAGTTATGGCTTCTGAAGGTCACTTGAATCTTGGCCATGGTTCATGTTTTAAAGAATTTTTTAGACTCAACATGAAAAATAATGAGTTAGAAATGGTCACTATCCCCTTAAGTTCACAGTTAGAATCAACCATATAAAGTAGGACATAGTTATACTACAAATGAGTCACTTTATTAACTAATTTTAGGAAATGAGGTGAAAAGTGTAAGAAGAGTCTTACAGAACCAGAAGCATTTATCATTTATCTCTGTGAGAATTTAGGTAAGGTTCAAAAAAAATGCAAGCAGAGAGAACTCAGGTGACTCCTGAAATCCCAGTGCAGTAGCATGGGTCACAGGAAGGAAATGGACACATTACTCAAAGGTTTTGATTAATGCATGTGGCCTCACATTTCATCTGGCCCAACACGTATCCAAGTGAGGCTTTCTAGCATAACCCATGGGAGGGGAAACATTTGATGACATAGGACCTACAGGGCCAGTATGGGCCAGTCCCATGCCAAACACAAGCTCCTTTGCTTTGGAGACATCTGTATAAAACATAAGGAAAGTCAGCCTTTCCCAGAGTTTAAAGCATATTTACCAAACTTTGGTGGCAAAGAGAGTATCTATCTCTTTAATGGGATAAGAGCAGTGGGCAGGATCAACTCTGTCTGGGCTGTGAAGGGAACTTTGGGAATGCTTCCTACTTATATTGATTAAGAAAAGTCAGCTAGAAATTTATTAAGAACAAGCAGAAAATATCTATCAAAGAAATACCATGCAGTCATCAGAAAAAATAAGCCGTGTTTGTATATTCTAATAATTGTATGATAAAATCAAGGCAGAATGGTGTTTATAGTGTATGATCACTTATGTAAAAAATGAAATATACATATGCATAGACGTAAAAGAGGTTGCGTCTGGAGAGGGGGAGTGGATGGCAGGGGCTGACAGGAAGCAGAAGACTTATTGTTCAGTCTATCCTGTGTCTTTTGAAATTAGTTCTAAATATACCTAAATTCAGACAATTTGTTTTCTTCAGTTGAAAGAATTAAAAAGCAGAGGAGAAAGGAAAATAATGCCCACAATTTAATTGTCAGAACAGCTAGAATAGGACCTTCTTTTTCTTATTTGCGAAAAGAGTCGGAATCATGCCAGATGCTGGCCAGCACAATGGTAGTTCAACAGAGGACATTTAGGATAGCATCTTCCTCTCTGATATTACTTCACTTAAGGGCCCTTGGGTATATTCGTTAACTAGAACTGCTGTTAAAAAATACCATAAACTGAGTGGCTTAACAAGAGAAGTTTATTATCTCACAGTTCTGGAGGCTTATAGTCTGAGACCAAGGTGTCCATGGGGCTTGTTCCTTCTTAGTGCTCTGGGGAAGAACCCATGCCTCTCCGCTAACTTCTGGTGCTCTGCTGGCAATTCTTGGCATTTCTTGGCTCGTCGAAGCACCATCATGATCTCCACCTTCATTTTCACAGAGCACTCTCCCTGTGTGCGTGTGTCTCTTTGCCCAAATTTCCCCCTTTCTCAAGAACATTGTATTGGATTAGTCATAATGGATTAGGGGGTCCACCCGAATGACCTCACTTTAACTTAACTAATTACATCTGCAACAACCCTATTTCCAGATTAGGTCATATTCTGAGGCATTGGAGGTTTAGGACCTCAACATACGAATTTTGTGGGGGCACAACGCAACCCACAACACCAAATGACATTTCACTTATCCAGAATTATATTGCTCACAGAGGGGAAGCATTTTGCAGCATGTCTTTAAGGCACAGCGAATGGGATACATGCCCCAAATGGAGGAAGTGGATAAATGTTGGCCCCAATTGGAATACCTTAAAATTTGGGCATGGCTTGCCCTCCTCATCTGAGGAAAGAGAGAGTCTAAACTTATTAACTAAAAATCACAGTTTCTACAGCCAGAGCAGGAAATCAATGAAAATAAGTTCAGATTCTTTCTCCTCCCCTCTCCCCATCCACACCAGCTAAGGGTTTATTCACTCTGTAATGTCTATGAAGCACTTACTTGGGTGTGGCACTCGCCTGAGATCTGATCACAAGGATGGACAGAGACCCTCCTGCCCTTCAGGTGGAGAAAAGAGACTCATAACATAATAATGATATTGCTATGGAAAATGCTAAGGTGGAGATGTGAACAAGACAGAAAACCCCTAACTCTACCTGGAGATGCCAAGGAAGGCTTCCTGTGGGAAAGCCTGAGTCAGAGAGTAAATGATGCGGGTGAGGGCAGGGCAGAGAGGAGGAAGGGAGAGCAGAGTCCCAGGGGATTCGATGCTCATAGCAGGAGAAGGCCCAGACAGCCTTCGGGTGGCCTGGAATGGAGACACAGGAGTCGCATTTGAACCTTGGATGCACACAAGCTTCCGAAGTGTTTTAATCTTCAGCCTGAGGATTTTGGACTCCTTTGTCCTACAGAACCCCCTGGAGGATTTGGGGAAGCCACTTGGTCAGTTTTCCTTCTCAGGAAGACCCTTAGGAGAGAGAGTGAATTAAGGGTGGGAGAGACTAAAGACAGGGTGCCATGCAAGGAGAAATTTCTAGGTGAAAATAAGAGCAGTAAACTCTGGTACGAGTGACAGGACTAGAAAGTACAAGGACTACTTACTTTGCATGTATCTTTGTTTTCTTAGCATTTTGTATGAATTTTTCAGATTACACACGCTCCATGTAAAAAATTTGGAAAACAAATTTTAAATGTAGATGGAATAAAATTAAAATGACCCTTAACTCCACGCCAGGAATAATCATTATGATTTTTATGTGTATATCCCATTAGGTTCTTTTCCAAATCATACATATATATACACATATGTAAACATTTCCTCAAACCATTTTATAACCCGCTTTCTCCACTCTGTATATATTTCCTCGTTCCATGAAGTGACTGGGCACAACTTGATTTCTAATGGATGTGCCATATTTATCTAGCCAGATTTGAAAAGTGTTAGAGAATTCTAAATAACAGCAGGAAGTGACGGGTTAGCTGATGGGGTATGAGGGGAAGGAGGAAAACCCGGACAGCCCCAACTTTTGAGCTAAAGCCTTTCTCTCTTTGGCTATCTGCTTGTTGTGGCCTGAAATGAAGGGTATGTCATGAAAAAGATATGGCAAAAGGATATGCGAGCGTATGTTCCATTCAATCTCAACAGTGGTGAAAATAACCACCGCTCGGGGCATGCAGACACAGCCCCATGTTCAGAAACTGCCAGAGCATTCATTAAGGTAGATGAAATGGTCTGCAATGAAATCCTCAAAGGATGTGGTAGATAAAGCAAATGTTCTCCTAAACACAGCTGCGGGCTGCCCAAATCCCTGCCTCACTTGATGAGCAATCTGAGCGAAGAAGCAAGTAGAGACAGCCTTCTCTGCCAGGAGGGGAAACTTCTCCAGGCTGTGTGGCCCTGGCCCGGCCTCTGCACCTGTCACTCACCTGATGTCTTCCCCACATCCTGGGAGGGGTTGTTTGTCTTACCACTCCCTTGGTCTTTCCACAGCTAGACAGGAGGAGAAGGAGTGGCTTTTTGCAAGAGAGGCGTCTCTGCAGGTGAGACACCGTAAGTCCAAAGGAGGTGAATAATGAAGCTTATTCATTTCTGAAGAATGAAAAGGGGGGGTATTGGGAGATAAACAGACTAATTAATCAGGCACTTCATGTTAGGCTCAGTTTGCTTTCCATTGTCTAATGCAACTCCCACACTCCTGGGCTGCTTTAGAAAAGGTTTCTGGTTGAAATACAGTTTGTGTCTTTTGAAGGATCGGGAGCTGAAAGACATCCCTCTTCTAATCTTGTGGATGGAACATAATATATTCCGTCACTTTCTGGGTTGTTTTTTTCTTTTTTGGTTCATGGACCAAGCCTCAGAACAAAATATAAATAATTTCTTCTCTTGCATCTGACAGGGACTTTCAGAAGGAAAACTTTTTCTTTCTTTCTTTCTTTCTTTCTTTCTTTCTTTCTTTCTTTCTTTCCTTCCTTCCTTCCTTCCTTCCTTCCTTCCTTCCTTCCTTGACTGAAATGTATGAATTACTTCTGTTCTCACTTTCTCCTTTCATTTTTTATTTGATGGGATTTAACTACATCTTTAACTATGTGGAGCTGATATGAGGGAAGTATTAACTTCTCTAATAGCATTTATTCTGCCAAAGAGAAAATATGGGATGTGCCTAGGTTGAAAAGGTCTCTATTATTTACAACTCACTGAAACTCACCCATTCCATCATTAAGCATTTATTAACCTGATATTACCTTTGTGCCCGGCACTGTGCTAGGCATTGGGGAAGCAAGGATGACTGCATTGTAGCATCACCCCTGGCCTTCAGGATCTCATAGTCAAGTTGCGGGGTAATTTCAATAGGACACGATGTGCACTACAATGAAGTTAAACATGGAGTGCAGAAGAGAATCTAATTCAAGGGCTGTTGAGGTTGTCACAGAGAAGATGCAAATGAGTCTGAGGGACGTGCATGTGCCAGAGGGTGGAGTTATAAGAAACCATGGAGTCCTTGGAGAACCAGAAAGATCTCAGTGTGATGGGAGCAAAGGTCAGAGGCATACATGTGGACAGTGAGCTCCCCTCTCCAGCCTGGAGGTAATGGAGACCACAGGTGAATTTTAAAGATTTTAAAAAGGGGAATTATATGGTCAAATTCATACTCAGTGGACTATGCCTTGAACCAGTGTTCAGTGCACCACTCCATATGAGTGACGACATCATCTCATGTAGCTAAAAGCTGGAAGTCTGATTGGAAACACTACCCCACAGGTCTGGTGATGGAAACAGGAAGGTAACTCAGGGCTTATAACCCTGAGATGAAAAAATATCAAGGACATTGCATAGACCTTATTGCTCTGCTTTTTCTCGGAAGGCAAACACACATTAAAAAGACCCTCCTATGCTGCTCACTGTTACCAACACTTTCTTTTTTAATCTTCTATCTTTCATCCTAAATGCTCATGAAAGACATGTCGCTTCTGGTCCAAGTACGGGCCAATGGCAAAGCTTTTCATGTTTGTTGACCCAATAATCAGCCATTACACTCTCAAGACTTAGAGTGGATCAGTTTAAAAACAGCTATTAGTGCATTTGAACTGCAGCCCCCCACCCCATATGCCTGGGCTTGCTGCTTCCACCAAGAAGCTCCCACTTCCATCCAGGGAGGTATCATGTTTCTCAGCCTGTAAACACTGTTTGTGTCAAGTATGGTTTAATTTCAAACTCAGTTATGATGTTTAGCATGTATGGCCAGAGGAGACAAACCCAAAGGCTAGTGGCAAGATTGACCCAGTGTTCTGTTTTGAAGAATGGCACAGGGGTTGTTATGGGAAAGAGATGAAGCCCCTTTGTGTGCTTGCCTCAGGAAATTAGCTTTAAGTACCGTAGTTTTCTCTAATCAAGGATTCATTATGGAACTGCCATTTTATATTTAAACATCTTTTGAGCTCTTTATTTCTGCAGCCTTTGGTACTGGGATACAAAGCTCTTAAATCCCGCCCCCCCCCCACTACCGCCACTATTACACTATATTAAGTAATTGCCATAGAATGAGTGTTTGTGTCCCTCCACCCCCTCCATTCATGTGTTGAAGCCTAATCCTCAATGTAATAGTATTAGGAGGTGGACCTTTAGAAGGTGATTAGATCATGAGGGTGGAGTCCTCATGAATGGGATTAGTACTCCCATAAAAGAGACCCCAGAGAGCTCCCCTGTCCTTTACAGCATGTAAGGACACAGTGGGAAGATGTCTATGAATCAGGAAGAGAGTTCTCACCCGACACCAAATCTGCCTTGATCCTGGACTTCCCAGGCTCCACGACTGTGAGAAATGTACCATTTTTTAAATGTTTACTTAGTTTTGAGAAAGAGAGAGGGCACGTGAGTGAGGGAGGGGCAGAGAGAGAGAGGGAGACACAGAATCCGAAGCAGGCTCTGGGCTCTGAGCTGTCAGCACAGAGCCCGATGCAGGGCTGGCACTCACAAACTGTGAGATCATGACCTGAGCCGAAGCTGGATGCTTAACCGACTGAGCCACCCATATGCCCTAGAAATGTATGATTTTTCTTATTGCTCCCCCAATGGACTAACACAGAAATTGCTACTGAGCAGTGGGGTGCTGCTATAAATGCAGCTAAAATGTGGAAGCTTTGAAACCAGGTGATCGAGTGTAGAAGAGTTTTTGGGTGCATGCTAGAAAAAGCAAACATTGCCAAAAATGTCCCACTAAGGGTGACTGTGATTAGGGCTCAGAAAGAAAAGGAGAATTGCAGAGAAGGCCTTGATCTTCTTAGAGGATACCTAAGTAATCGGGCAGAATGTTAGTAGAAATGTGGTCAGTAAAGGCCATTCTGATGAGGTCTCAGATGGAAATGAGGAACATGTTATTGGAAACTAGAAGAAAGGCCATCCTTATTACCTACTGGAAAAGGACATGGCTGAATTGTGTTCTTGTTCTAGTGTTGTGGAACGTACTACTAGTGAGTGATGGAATTAAATATTTAGAGGAACTGTTTCTAAGCAGAGTGTTGAAGGTGCAGCTTGGCTCCTCCTGACTGCTGATAGTAAAAGTTGAGAAGAGAGAAAAGATTTAAAGATGAGATGGTTAAACAAAAAAGAAGCAGGACTTAAAGATTTAGAAAACTCTCAGCCTATCTATATTGCAAAAAGATGAGAACACTGGAAGTGTGGCCAGGCGACTATTTGATAAGGTTAGTATGGATCAGCCATCTCAACAGAAGCCAGGGGTAGTTCTCTAAGACAATGAAAGGATGACCCTGAAGCCAATTCAGAGGTCACTGGGGATACTACTCCTACCACAGCCCTGGGGGACAGAGTGATTTCAAAGGGTGGGGCCACAGAGAGCCCAGACTTGGGCTGTATCCAGTAGAACCATGGCATGGACAAGGCCATGTGGGGAGAGCTGCTGGGATCCAGCAGAAAGCCATGGTGGATCATGGCTCGGCAGAGAACTGGGGCAGGAGCAGAGATGGAGCCCTAGCTGAGAGCCACTGAGGGGCTGTCCCACTGAACCATGGAGTGATGTTGGCACCCCGGTGGGCTGAAAAGCAGAGTGCTAAGCTGAAGATTATTATCCTTGAGGCTTGAGGTTTAATACTGCTTGTCCTATTAGAGTTTGGGCTTACAAGGGACCTGACACCACTTTCTTCTGTCCTGTTTCTCCATAGGAATGGCAGTGTCTATCCTATGCCTGCCCTACCACTGTATTTGCAAAGCAGGAGACTTATCTGATTTCACAGACTCACAACTGGAGAGGAATTTGCCTTAGGATGAACTTTGAGTCTTACCTGTATCTGATTTAGATGATATCTAGATAATACTTTGGAGTTTAGACTTCTGAATTGCTGCTGGAATAAAGTTAAGATTTTGAGGCTATTGTAGTCAGTTGAGGTATTTTATATACAAGAGGATATAAATTTCAGGGGGACAGGGGCAGAATGCTGAAGACTGAATGTCTGCACCCTCCCCATTAATATAGTGAAAACTCATCCCCAGTGTGATGGTATTTGGAGGTGGAACCTTTGGAAGGTTGTTAAGTCATGAGATGAAGCCCGCATGAATGGGATGAGTGCCCTTGTAAAGGAGACCCCAGAGAGATCTCTTGTCCCTTCCTTCATGCAAGGACATAGAAAGAATGTGTCTATGAGCCAAAAAGAGGTTCTCACCAGATACCAAATCTACCAGTGCTTTAATCTTGGACTTTCAAACTCCAGGATTGTGACAAATAACTTTCTGTGTTTACAAGCACACAGACTGTGGTATTTTTTATTATAATAACCTATGTGAACTAGGACAAAAAAACTTCCTTTCACTGTCCTAAATATACCTACCTTCCCCTCCATACCACTTTCTCCTCTGCCACGTTCAGGCAAACTAGAGACTTGTGAACAACTCAGTACTCACAATGATCTATTCTCTGGGTTATGCATCTCTCTCAACTCTGTCTTTCTGAGCAGAGGAATTCTCATTGCTTTGTTGTTGTTGTTGTTGTTTTAGCTCTTTTTATACCAAAATCCCCATATCTCTCATATAACTTTGGTGGACTTACTCTTTCAGTTTGATCCCCATTGATTCCCCGTGGGAATCACCAAAACAGATGCCACCAGGAAGCTCCAGCTTGAGCCCTAAGGGACGCTTAGGAAGACAGGGTTTGGCTTGGCCCACTCTGATTTAGTTTACTTAGTATTTTCCCCAATATCAAGAAATATAGATAGATGTAGCTTACCCAGTGAGGTAGGTGACTTCTGTAGAAATTTTTACAGTGAGTACACAATATTCCATGTATGCAAATTGTTATCATAAGCTAGCCATTCAATGGATTATGTAAAAATAGGCCCTAAAACTCAATCCCCAAAGCAGGGCTAGATTAACTAGGAGGGATTTGCTTGCTTAAGGCATCAGCAGAATTCAAAGCAAATGGTTTTGATGGACTTATCCAGAATTTTGTAAGCAGGTCAAAAAAAAAAAAAAAGTTGTGTTTTGTGGTTCAGTATTGCTTTTGTTTGGGCTTACATACGGGAGGGGGCACCACATTACTTCAGTACTTGGAGACTTGGTCTAAGAACTAAAAGCATGTAGGAGAACAGGAGACAGGCTCATCTTTGTCATATTCTTTGTCTTTCCTACTGCCCTTTGGTCCTGGTGTTCACAGAACACGTGTCTGAATGGGAATGGTGAGTATTTGGCTTCTCTTCTCAACAGAATGCACATGATTAAAGTGAGCAAAGGTTACTTTTGCTACCTCTAGCCCATGACTTCACATCCTCCAGTTTATTCTAGATATCTCCCTCTTAGTCTGCCGCTCAGTCTCATGGTGTCCCCTCCTTCAGGTCAGAGCCTTCAGCTGTCTGGGATCCTGTCAAAACATCTTGCAGGTCCATTAGTCATATTAAAACTCAGCACCAGTTCTTTATACGTTAAAGGTCATCTCCCTCCCAGGGTAACGTGATACCAGTATGGGTCAAAGTCTTAGCTGAAAAAGGAGTGTCTAACTGAAGAATTGTAGTTATAAACCGGCAGAGTAGATAACTGGGTAGGGCAGGCTATCTCTCAGTACTTCCAAGCCCCCATTATATGGACCTAGCTGCACTGTCCAGTATAGTAATCATTAACTGCATAGGACAATTACAATTTCATTAGTTAAAATTAAATAACATTTAAAATTCAATCCCTCACTCACATTGGCCACCTTTCAAGTGCTAAAGAACCACACATGTCTCATGGTGACCATGCTGGACAGCACCAATGTTAAACATTTCTCTTATCCCAAAAGTTCCACTGGATAGTGCAAGTTTAGACAATTACTTTCTTGGCCTATGCAGAGGTGGTCTACTCCCACCCTAATGCAGGATTTGTCAACCTTAGCACTACTGACATTGTAGATTGGGTCCTTTTTTGTTGTGGGTGGCCATTTAGAAACACCTCCGGCCTCCATCCCTTACATGCTAGTAGCACCCTTCTCCCGCTTGTGACCATCAAAAATATCTCCAGACATTGCCAAATGTCCCCTCCTAGGGGACAAAACTGCTCTCTGTTGAGAATGACTGCACTAAAGTTGGCTGATGCCTTGGGGAGCGGGAGACATCTGTAAGCACTCTTGTGAGCAAGAAGGAAAGTTGTGAGCAGGAAGTTGTGAGCTCTTAGAGGGTGGGGACTCTGCAGGGGGCAGGCTGTGCACATTTCAAGTGCTCTTGAAACATTACAGATGAGGAGAATGTCAGAGTGACGTTTATAGCCAAGAAAGATATTCTTCCCTGGTCTTGGAAATTCCCTTGATGCTAAATTGTCATGTGTTTCAAAGCTCTAAAGAACTGCAGGGAAGGCTGTAAATCCAAAGGAAGGCAGAGAAAAGGCCCAAGAGACAGATTGTGGGTGAGTTAACTTATTCCAGCAAAGGTGAATGGGGTTGCCCCCGGCTTCACTCTGAGATTTTCAGCCTGGTGTGCTAAGCCCCCTGTTCCCAAAGTGGCCATTCATGCACTAAATGGCCATTACTGACTCATCAGCAGCTTGTCAGCTGTAAATTCTAATCCTAGGCCGGGTCTCTCTTCCCAAGACCAAAGTCATAAAGATGTTTGCCCTCACGCAGATCTCTGACATGCACTAGGCCGCCTATACGTGTTTGTCTCTGGGCCCTCTTGAGAGCTTAGCATTTCTCTCTGACCCATGCTTTACGTGGTACACATTGCTCCTGACCACGATGGCATGCTTGTGCCTCGCCATGGAATTCTGAAGCAAGACACTAAGGGTGGAATCCAAAGACTGGAGGACTTAGAAGTCTCAAGCAAGCAAATGTTTTTCATTATTTGAGATACTAAGGAAGCCAAATTCTGAAATATTTATGGCCACAGCCTCCTTTGTGAGTTGTCAATGACCTCTTTCCTTTTAAGAGGCATCTTCTGGAGAGGGAGTCCTCGGCCTTCTCCCCCCCGGGGCCACTAACTCACAGCAAAGCTGAATCCACGGTTCCATGGGAAGACCGGTGGAAAGTTTGTTTGCTACACACTTCTATCTGAAATGAATGGAACCAAGCTCAGGAGAAGTCCAAGTTTATCACAGAAGGCAAAGCAGAGACAAAGGACCACTACGTCAGCTGCCTACTTGTGGCTTTAATGTTGCTCCAATTGTTTTTCTGTTTTGAGGGACAATGTCAACCATCTCATAAATAAATGAAGACAATTATTCAACAGTTCTGTCAACATGGAAAGAAAAAAAAACACCCCATAGAATACTTTTTATACTTATCTTGGGGTGAGGATGAGTTGCACAGTGTCTTCTTGGGTGACCTATGCTCTTTGCTTTTATCCAGGGGCTATCAAAATTAACCTGCTCCATCTGGAACTTCTGCCCAATGGCCTGACACCATGGAAGTTTGTCCAGTGTGACTTGAGCCCTCTTCCATGTCTAAGAATTCTTTATATAGAAGAATTAAAAGCTGGGGCGCCTGGGTGGCTCAGTTGGTTATGCCTCTGACTTTGGCTCAGGTCATGATCTCACGGTTTGTGGGTTCGAGCCCCACATCGGGCTCTGTGCTGACAGCTCAGAGCCTGGGACCTGCTTCAGATTCTTTGTCTCCCTCTCTCTCTATGCCCCTCCCCTGCTCATGCTTTGTCTCTCTCTCTCTGTGTCTCAAAAATAAATAAATGTTAAAAAAAATTTTTTTTAATTTTTTTTTCCAACGTTTATTTATTTTTGGGACAGAGAGAGACAGAGCATGAACGGGGGAGGGGCAGAGAGAGAGGGAGACACAGAATCGGAAACAGGCTCCAGGCTCCGAGCCATCAGCCCAGAGCCTGACGCAGGGCTGGAACTCACGGACCGCGAGATCGTGACCTGGCTGAAGTCGGACGCTTAACCGACTGCGCCACCCAGGTGCCCCCAAAAAAAATTTTTTTAAGAAGAATTAAAAGCCATTCTGTTAGTTGGTGTTTCCCAGTGGGGATACTTTCAACACTTTGAGTGGGCTGACTGTTCATCGCGACAGTGATCTCAAGGGTTATAATAGGACATATTAGCATTCCCAGATTCTGGGCACAAAATTCTAGGGGTGACTGCCTTCAGTCACTGTCACAACCAGGTGCCTCCTAACACATTCATTTCCCAGCACCAGTTAGGGGGTATCTCTACTACCACTGAGTGCATTGCAAGAAGTTGGGACCCAGAGATACTGACACTAAGTGACTTGCTGCAGGTTACACAGCTAGCCAGTGGCCTAGATTGGTTGTGACCACACCACACCAGGACAGTGTCCATCTGTGTCTGTTGTCCTAGCACACTTATCAACAGTAATCCCTCTCACTCTCAAAGAAGTCCCCGTTTGGATAATAAATGATGTGGTCAGCCTACCTAAAACTCAAGTCTCCTAACCATCAATTTATTACTTTTCTGCTACACAACCTTCCTCTTTCTCTCTTTTTTGTGGCTTTCACACACCTTTCTTCCTATCTGAGTCCGTTTCTTGTGTTCTTGCAATCTAGTGATCCTCAAAGTTTGGGTGGGTATAAATCACAATGTCAAGTCCAGACTGCCTGAACTCTGGGGCCTTTCGTTCCTGAGTGGACAAGGAAACAAATCACCCTGAGAATAGGATCAACCAGGCCCAGGCGAGCCCACAGTCTTGATATTGACCAAGCCATGGACAGCTACCCACATGCTCCCACATTCTCAATGACAAAGGCTGGAGGGGGGCAGGAGCAGGGAAGCTGGTGAATTTTTTTTGACTTTTGCTTTAAATGAATCCACACTGGATTGAAAAGAAATACACTGTAAAACACCACCCATTAGGCTGTGCACGTGCAGCACGTTCAGATAACTCAAATATGGCATCCGTATTCTTTGATAACACTTTGAAATACCCTAGTGAACAATAAAAGTTAGGAAGAATCCAGAAAGTGTTTCTCATAACAAAATCAATCCCTTTTCCTCGTCTGCCCCACGGGGCCAAAAGTACCAGCGTCTTTAATTGGTATATCGGGACCACCCTCAGGAATTTCTTATGTGCTAGAAGCACACAATGCAATTTTGGTGGGGTCCTGCAGCAAGCTGTGATCATGAGCTGAGGGCAGCCTCGTTCTGCAGCTGTGCTTGGTTTACTATATTGCTTTTAACTTGCACAGGAGCTAAAAATATTCGTGCAAAAAAAAAAAAAAAAGGCCTTCTGATAACAAAGCTCGGTGGACTTGAGCGAAGCTAGATACGGAAAATTTCTCCATGCGGAGGTGGACCATAAAAATGGCTTCTTTTTCTCCCTCTCTCTCTGCCCCTCCCCCGTTCATGCTCTGTCTCTCTCT
>NW_024412467.1:14889287-14931459 GCF_014898765.1 Herpailurus yagouaroundi
AAAAAAAAATTAAAAAAAAATGGCTTCTTTTTAACGTAAGGAACTTGGCTGTACTGTTTAATGAAGAGGCTGTTGTACTGACAAGTCTTTCTAATGAGTACTTTTCCTGACAGCCTTGAAAATACCTCTTCACGGAATTCATTCACTCCACGGTGAACAACGCAGTCTCCCGTGCTAGCAAACCTCGGTCTGACTCCATTGTATCCCTAAGGAGGCTGTGTGATCTCAGGCACGTTACTTAACCTTCCTTGGCCTCCGCTTCCCCAATTGTGAAATAAGGATACCAGCCTCCACCTTACAGATACTAATTGTGTTGGTGTGAAAGGTGGAAGACGATAATGCGTATAAAGTACTTATCATAGTGCCAGGCTCATATTAGCTGCCGTTATGGTTATCTACTCCGAGCCTTTTGAGATCAGTCGCGGGCCAAGTGCTGCACAAGGCTGTGGGACTTCAAAAGTTAATAAGGTAAAGATTCGGAATCAAGGTCTTTCTAACTTAAGGGTAGTAAATATACACACAAATACTTACATTGGGACGTTAAGTGGCACGTAAGGAGAGGCTATTTGCATCTGTGGTGAATTCTCGAAGGTGGATAAAAATTCTCCAGGCAGAGAGGGTAAGAAGGCATTCCAAGATGGCTCAAGTAACCATGTACCTAGATGAGGAGAAAACGATGATAACTTTTTGTGAAGTATAGTCAATATACAGTGTTACATTAGTTTCAGGGACACAATACAGCGATTCAACAGTTCTACCCATTTCTTAGTGCTCAACATGGTAAGTGTGCTCTGAATCCCCTTCATCCGTTTTACCCATCCTCCCGCCCACCTCCCCTCTGGCAACCACCAGACTGTTCTCTGTATTTAAGAGCCTGGTTTTTGTTTGTCTCTTTTTTCTTTGGTTGTTTGCTTTGTTTCTTAGATTCCACATATGAGAGAAATCATACGGTATTTGTCTTTTTCCTGACTGGCTTATTTTGCTTAGCATTATACTCTCTAGCTCCATCCAGGTCATTGCAAATGGCAAGATTTCTTTTCTTTTCTTTCTTTCTCTTTTTTTTGGGGGGGGGTGCTGAATATTCCATTGTACGTATGTATGGAATATGTCTTCCAAGATGGATTCCACATCTTCTTTATCCATTCATCTATCAGTGAATTAGTGCTTTCATTCTCTTTAAGTAAATACCCAAGACTGGAATTATTGGATGCTATGGTAGTTCTATTTTTAGTTTTTTTGAGGAAACCCCATACTCTTTTCCGCAGCGGCTGCACCAGTTTGCACGAGGGTTCCTTTTGCTCCACATCCTCAACAACATCTGTTGTTTTGTGTTGTGTTGTTGAGTGTAGCCATTCTGACAGGTGTGAGGTGATATCTCATTGTGACTTGAATTTGCATTTCCCTGGCGATGAGTGACGTTGAGCATCTTTGCATGTGTCCGTTGGCCACGTGTATGTCTTCTTCAGAAAAACATCTGTTCAGGTCCTTTCCCCATGTTTCGGAGTTGTGGAGCTGTAAAAGTCCTTTATATATTTTGGATAATAACCCCCTATCAGATATATCATCTGCAAATGTCGTTCATTCTGTAGACTGCTTGATGGTTTCTTTCACTGTGCAAAAACTGTTTATTTGGATGTAGCCCCAATAGTTGACTTTTGCTTCCATTTCCCTTGCCAAGGAGACCTATCTAGAAAAAATGTTTCTATGGCTAATGTCAAAGAAATTACTGCCTCTGTTTTCTTCTAGGAATTTTATGATGTCAGGTCTCACCTTTAGGTCTTTAATCCATGTGCAGCTTATTTTCGTGTATGGTGCAAGAAAGTGGTCCAATTTCATTCTTTTGCACGTCACCATCCAGTTTTCCCAGCACCGTTTGTTAAAGAGGCTGTCTTTTTTCCACTGGTAAACTTTTGTTTTAGTTTCAGCCTGATTTTCACAGCGTGGATTATGACTAATTTAAAAAGGTAGGACAAAGCCTGTTGTTTGTAAGTTTTGCTCCTCTGTCTCCCAGCAAACACGATGAGCTGGAGACGTTGTGGCACCGAGAAGATCGTTAGGTCAAAAGAGCACATCCCCCTGAGGTCCGAGCCATTCAGTCTTCTCTCATCTGGGTCTCAGCCCAGATCTGTCCGGAACATTGCTTGGTGGCAGAGTAGTCCGTGATGGGCCAGCTCTCCAAAGTGCTTTCCAAATGCCCTCTGACCGGCACAGAAAGATTTTTTTGTGTCAAACGTTTCAGTGTAAACCTCAGAAACCAACATATACAGCGGGCTCCTTTGGCCATGTCTGTAGTGTTGTTTCCTACCCCACCACCTGATCAGAGGCACGTGATCATTGACACCTTACCGAACCCGTGGCCTTGGCAGAGAGAATTATAGAACTGGGAAGGATAGGTGAGCTTGCCCACAGCGCACTCAAATGTTTCAGCTGGAGAGGTCTTGGGTTTCAGGTGACGTAGAGATGCTGTTTTCGGTTGAATGAAAGTGACCGTTTCAGAGATCTTCCCAGGAAAAACTGGCCAGGCAGTGGGACCATGAAGGTAAGGAGCAGGCAAAGGGGTGCTACCAGAGGAAGTCCCAGAGCGGCTGGCTTGGTAACCCCCAGGGGAGCCTGGATTCAGTGTCCTGGAGGGGTTCACCGGAGCTACCATATTTATACCTCTGAATCTCTCAGCCATTGGGTCAGCACTGCTCCCAGGGAACATCCTGCCTGCTGTCCGCGCACACAGGCCAATGGATTCCTACAGCCTTAGCACAGTCCCCCCACGAAGAGACACTGGCTCTGGCCTTAGAAAATAAAAGCACACAGGCAGAGCTCAGTGCAAAATGGAAATGTAGGCACCCATTTTTTTTTAAAGCAAGAAAAAGATGCCATTAGAGGTACTGAAATAAAAGCGTTCCCCTTTCATCCACAGTCTCTCTTTTCACTTGTCACAGCTTGTTTTTTTTTTTTTTTTTAATTTGCTATTTCATGCCGCTCTGAGAAGAGGGACATTTAAATTTTAAATTATTAGCCTGAATTTTACCTTTCATCTCTACATTGTGTGATGCCGGTTGTAAATGCAAATACAAGAGCGTTTAACTCATATGCTCATCACCAGAATTACCCAATTTGCATATTTTGTTCTCACCGTCAGGGTGGAAAAGCTGCACAAAACTAACTCAGCTGCTTTTATGTCATTTCTTGATCACGCCCATTGTACTAACAGTCGCCACCTTTGGCTTAGAAGGTAAAGAAGGATAGGAAGGAAAGGAGCTCAGGGTTAGCGAGTACAGGGACGTAACGTCAGTACGAACGGACGAAGGGTATTTTGGTCATTGGTATGTCTTAGCATGTCATTCCTTTCTTTCTGTGTTTGAAGCAAGTTTTGGTTCGGAAGGAAAGTGTGGCCTCTGGGGGCGGCCAGTGTCCCGCCCTCTCCCAGCTTAACCAGTGGAAGACCACTAGTGGTGTTCCTTTTGAATCGCCAAGAACTGCCGCACATGTGGGTCCCCTGGAATCCCAGTTCCCGGCGAACACGCTACAAGCACGGAGTCATGAGAAAAGGCAGACACCCATATTGTATGCATCTCTCGTGTTCTTGTGCGTGTTCTGTTGTCCCATCAGAGTTCACTTACAACATACAAGTTCAAAGAAAAACACTATTAAGAATTTTAATATGGTGGCAACAGAGCCTTTAAACCCAGCCTGGGGTCCTTCTGAGAAGGGTCACACATACCATGACGGTGACCCGGCAAGCAGGAAGACAGCATGTACGAAAATGCTAAAGAGACCCCAGGGCACATGGGTGGAGCCCAGAGAAAGAAAACTAGGAGGCTGGGCCTGCACCCAGGGGAGTTAGTGCAGGAGGAGTCCAGAACAACCAAAGAGACTGATTCTCAGAGGTTACAGCCCTAGAGCACAAGGCATGTCAGGAAAGAGGAGACAAGAAGGGACAGGGGATCAAGTGGAGGGAACAAAGTCGGAGCTCTGGTTAGCCAAGACACAAGTCACTAAACTGGAGGCACTGGGAGAAGTCCACGAAACAAAGCCAAGGATCACACAGAGGGGCAAGATACCAGCAAAGGTTAACACAAACCAATGGCCATTTGGATCTGATCGCATCCCGGAATGCTGAGCACCCCAGTGGCATCCCTGTAAGCGTGGAAGGTACTTGTCATGGGCCTGCGAGGGGCAACCTCCCTCCCAGATCCTTCCCGCCGCTCCAACCTCCTGGTAGAAAATGAGACAATCACTCTCTCGCTCCTGCAGGGAGCAATTCCTTCCCCTTCACCAAAGCTCTAGGAATGCTTGTCCCCATGGCTTCATTGTGGAAACGAGCTGGAAACTGGCCCCGTGGAACGTGTGACATGGAACACGGTCATGGTGACCCGTCAGTTCGCAGGCCACTGGGTCCCGTGGTTCATCCATAAGACTTTGCAATAACAGCAGCTGGAGACTGTCACTTGGGCGGTGTGTAAGCCACCTGCAGGCCTCCTTCTGTCATTCATGACTCAGTCATCTGTGTTAACTCACAGCAGGGTTTCTAAACGTTGGCAATATTCACATTTTGAGCCAGATAATCCCCTGTGTGAGCAACTGTCCTATGCACCATTAGACGGTTAGCAGCACACCTGACCTCTGCCCAGTGGATACCAGTAGTGTCTCCCAGGTGTGACAATCAAAAATGTCTCCAGACGTTGCCCCGTGTGCCCTAGGGCGCATAATCGCCCTCAGTGAGTCAGTGACTTAGAGTATGTGGCCCCTGCTGAGGAACACACCTACAAAGACATCACTTTCACTATGTGCTCTTAGCTGACTTACTCCACCCTTTTTTTATAATGCTTATTTATTTTTGAAAGAGAGAGAGAGAGTGTGTGTGTGAGCAGGGGAGGGGCGGGGAAGGAGATACAGAATCTGAAGCAGGCTCCCGGCTCTATCAGCACAGAGCCCAAGGTGGGGCTCGAACCGACAAACCATGAGATCATGGTCTGAGCAGAAGTCAGACGCTTAACCGACGGAGCCACCTGGGTGCTCCTGACTTATCCGACTTGTCTGTTAACTTGCATCTTTTTTTCTGAAAGCGTCTCTTTAGGGTCTCATCTTCCTGAGAGCACAATATCCCCCCCCCCCCCTTGGCTATGCTAATAGGGCCTTAGCTGGTAGTAAAGCCACGTAATGGATAAGTCTTCTTGTTCTTGTCCATCCAAAAGGAGTTACATGAGCCGTTGCAAACTGCTGCAAAACATGCATCTCAAAGTCTGCAAAGATTACCGGAAGCTCACCATCCCTTTTTTTTCCTCTCTCTTAGGGCATAGTGTACGAATGCCTGGCAAGACCTCTGTTTGCTAGCCTTGTCATATGTCTTATCTCATTTAATCCTCAAGGAAAAAGTATAGATAACTCCTATAAAATGCCATATCCATTTTTACAGATGGGAAAATGAGGCTGGCAGTTACGAAGTAACTTGCCCAACATCACCCCAGTCACCCCAGTAGTAAATGGATTTGAACTCCAGTTTTTTGGGGGCTGCTAATCTAAGACCTTCTCACTTCTACCAATGCTTTTCAACTTTACTGCACATAGGAATCACCGGGAATGGGCAGGGGAGGGGTGTGGAGATCATGAACAATGCAGATTCCCAGGCCTTCTCCCACAGAGACTCAGAAGATAGTTTTAGGACAGGTCCCAAGAATCAGGATTTTAATGTTTATTTATTTATTTGTGAGACAGAGAGAGAAAGAGAGCTTGCATGAGCAGGGGAGGGGGAGAGAGAGTCCCAAGGAGGCTCCATGCTGTCAGCACAGAACCCAAGGGGAGGCTCCAACTCATGAACCATGAGGTATGACCTGAGTTGAGATCAAGAGTGGGCCGCTGAACCAACTGAGCCAGCCAGGTACCCCTCCCCGCCAAGAACCAGGACTTTAAACGAGTGCTCCCAGTGATTCTAACGCAGGTGGTCTAAATCCTTGGCATTCCCTGGAATCATTGCCTACCCTGGTTAGATCATGAAAAGTCTGGATCAGCTCGGAAGTTGGATGTCTGCATACTTTAGCTTTCAAATAGTCTGGAAAACAAGGGTTATAAGACATCTCAGTATGATGTGTTTCCAGGAAAAAAAATGTTAGCAAACCATAAGAAGAAGAATATTTGGAGGGCTCAGTTCCCATTAGAATTCAGCAAATGCTCCAGAGAATCTCCCAAGGTTCAGATCTAGTTTAAGGGGGAAAAAAACGTCGGAGGCAGGTTAGACTTGCAGACTTGAGTTTCTGACATGAGATCATGAGCCAAATCAAGAGTCGGACACTTAACTGACTGAGCCTCCCAGGAGCCCCACAGTTTGAGGTTTCTACACCTTAGTGTGAGTTTTGAGTCACAGTTTTCTATCTGCCTCAGACACGGTAACATTTTAGGCCTATTCTCCATTGCTGAATATTGAGGAATAGTAGACTTTATCACAGGGAAGGAATTTCCAGTCTCATTCTTATAATATTTCACAGGATAGTGGGGAAGGAAGGGAGGTGGTCACTGTAAGGACAAGAATAGATCTCACGGTACCAGAAGCAGAAATGCGGTTATGCTCCCAAGTTCCCATGTGGAGAGGGGCTGTGTGAGTGACTCAGTGCGTGTGCGTGTGTGTGTGTGTATGAAGGACTTTTGAGTCTAAACTTGGGTCAGGCATTCATCCCAGGTCCAGGCAGCTGTGAACAGTAAAGTGCAACCATGTTGCCCAGACGGAAATCTGGAACCTACCTCTCTGAGTGAACAGGACAACCAAGGGCGTCTATTTGAGCTGGGGAGATGTTTCAAATGGCGTGTGCGACAACCCCAAAACAAAATGGCTTATCATCATTACTTTATTTAAAAATTTTTTTTTTATATTCACTTATTTTAGACAGAGAGAGAGACAAACTGTGAGTGGGGAGGGGCGGAGAGGGAGGGAGACACAGAATCCGAAACAGGCTCCAGGCTCCGAGCTGTCAGCACAGAGCCCGACACGGGGCTCAAACCCACAAACTTCGAGATCGTGACCTGAGCCGAAGTCAGACACTCAACCGACTGAGCCACCCAGGTGCCCCGACCACCGTTACTTTAATAACAAAAAAGATCATAAAAATAGAGCAGAAACCAAATAAATTCTCTGTGCCCAATAAACCTCTCAGTGAAATCACCTCCCTGGCTTCTGAGGTTATCCCATCGCTGTGTCAGAAATAAAACGGGGTGAGCTGGGCAAATCTTCACCTCTGCCTCAGGTTCTCTTCAGCAGGTAGTTTCCTAAAAACTGGCGTATCAAAGAAGATCTGTAGAGTAAAGCAAACAGAAAAATTTTTTACATTTTTTAAAACAAAAGTGTCTCTTTCATGAGTATCGGAAAAAAAAAAAAAAAAAAAAAGAACCCAACAGATTTCAGGGCTCGCCTATAGGGCATATTTCAAAGTGATGTGTAATGTCACTTTAGGAAAGTGAGCTGTTTCTTTTTTCAACCTAAAGATAAAATGACCAGGGAGAAGGCAGCCAAGACTCTGAGTAATCTTATTGAGGGTTCCATTTTCTGAGTATGAACTTATGCTAGCAACGACTCCTTAGTAACATGAAAACAAGCCAAGCTAGGCAGTCCCGCATTTATGAGACATAACCTCCAAGGCAGCAAAGTCTGAAGGCTAATTCTGGTTACATAACGTTCATGAGTCACCGATGCCATCAGATATTACAGACAACTAGACAGTCACCCGCCCTCTCCCTGCATTTTCAGAGCACGTAGGCTCCCATGGACCTCATTCATCCAACACTTGCCTTTCACTCTCCCTTCTTGCCTTATTTCCTATCTTGTTCCTTTTCTTTTCTTCTCCACTCTGTGCTATATTAGTCAGGGTCCTCCACAGACACAGCAGTAGTAGCATGGATATATAGCTATAGATATTATGATTTAGTGTAAGGAAGTGAATCATATAAATATAAAGATGAACAAATCCAAAGGTCTGCAGTCCGTTCAAAAGTCAGCTGTATATATAACTGCTCATGGGTTTTCTCCCCACATGACCTTCCCCACATGACCCTGGAACCTAACATGTCGTGTTAAGTTCATCATTTGCTCCCCGACTTAATTCTGAATTTTCTTTCTCAGGATGATGCTATCATCCACCCAATCTCCTCCACTTCTATCTGGGAGACAATTATTACAAACACTCCCTCCAACCTCACCTTCGAATTCCAATCGGATATTACACTTTATCCCCCGACTGCCTAAATAGCTACTTGCTCGTCATTGTTTCTGTCTTGAGCTTAATGGGGACCCTCTGGTTTTGCATCTGGACTTCAGCAAAGCTCTGTGATGGATTTCTCGCCACCTCCACACCAGCCGCCTTTCCAATTCATCCACTGGATTCAGTGTGATTTTTATGACAAAGAAAAGTGATCGCATTACTTCCCAGTTAAAAGCTTTCAAAGTCTTCCCCTTTGCCTTGAGGATAAAGTGGCCAGAAAATTTCAGTGGTCCAGCAGCAAGAGTTAAGACAGTGGGAGCTGGCATGGCAGGTTGGGGAGCGGGGGGCAGGGAGAAGGAGACCTTAAGGAGATAGAAAGGGCAAGACCCCATTGCTGAGGCGATGTGGGCAGTGACCATAAAGAAAGCACTGACGAAAACCTCTCTGCTTCTGCCTTGGATGACTGAATAAATCACGGTCCCGTTCCCCGAGACTGGGGACAGACACTGTTCTCTCTTCGTGGCCAGTTGCGTTACCTGGGTGGGGCGCCAACGTCTGGGGAACCAAGCCTTCAGGAAACCTGAAAGTTTGGGTGGAGATGAGTCAGAGCCTAGTAAAGAAAAAGAAATAAAAATTAATACCAGATGGGGAAAGAAGGCAGTTGAAAGTCCCTGTAAACAGCATCCAAGAACTCCACAGGAGTGGAAGGTGCAGCAATGTCCTCTCTTCTGCTAAGAGATTCCTGAAAATTTGCTGGCAGAGACCAGGAAAAGAATCAGGGCCGTGAGCTCAGCAAGACATTACCTAAGCGCAGAAGGGTTTAAAGGACCTCATAACTCCGACTTCCACCCTCGTTTATTTCACGATCATTGCCATGCCCTCTTTCTTGGTCAGGGTTTTGGCCGCAGTTTGGAGTATCTTGATGTTTGTAAAAAAATCTTAAAACACGTGTTACTTCATTGCTATGCTCCCAGGGTGCACATGTGGATGTGCCCTTGGATGAACCCACAGCCCTGTTCGTCCCACTGTTTACGGAGTCTTACCCATTTGCAACAAAGGGAAGGCTTGTTTCGTAGATTTCGAGAACACACCTGGGAATTTCCAACTCACTTAAAAGCCAGTCCCTTGCAGGGATCATTCTGAAAGAACCGAGGTCACTTGAAAGGCTATACCCCAACATTTAAATGGCTGCAACTGGGCCAAACCACCCAGTTTGAATGTTTAGCCAAATTCCAGTGTGTCCGATGCATTGGGGTATTAAATCCCCGACAAATTCCTCTTTGGCATGGCCTGACGAGATCACGGGTATTTATTTACTGTTTTGACACAAATGGAAAAAATATATACCGTAACTAAAAAGAAGTTTCTTAGGTAACCTGGTTAGAATCCTGAATGAGGCCCAAGGGCAAGCTGAGGCACACAATCTTTCTGCCAAAGCACAGCAAAGAATCTGACTTTTTCTCTGCAAGCAGGTGCCTGATGGACTATTTTATGAAGGGTTTTAATTAACTCTTTCTGTCTTAGTTACCTACCCAAATAAACTATGTGAATCCCAATATGGTAGAAAGCCTCCATCAGCTGGCAAGCAACATCTCAGAAAGGCTCCACAGCCCAGGGACATAAAACTCCCAAGGAAGACAACTTAGTAAGTGCGTAGTTTCCAGAGGCCTCTATTTCAGGTGCTGTCAGCAGCCAGACAGTGGAAAGCCAGTGTGCTCCGCTGAGTGCATCGTCCCAGTTCCAGAATCGTGTTTACGCGGACATGTAAGGGGCACCCGGCTGGTTTTAGCCCCTGCTCTGTTCCTCTTTCTCCAGGTCTCCTCCTCTGGGGGAGCATTGCCCAGTCTCCTGATGAGGGTCTTTCTGACACGTTTGCCCTTAAGCCTGACCTCAGGATACTCCCCAGGTGGTGAAGGCGTAACATCTTTGATGTTCACAACTGATAAATGCTTAGCTTCTGTGCCTTTTAATTACATAGTGCTGCAATTTCACTGGCACCTCCAAGGCCTTATCTAAAAGGCACAGCAAAGTAGAAACATCACCAAGGGTGACAGGGTCAGAGATAGACTGAGACATAGAGACGGAGAGAGAAAGATACTGTTTATGGTCAATAATGCCTTTCCTGGTGTCCGACCAATTACATATCCAGGTGATAACCTATATGACATATGCAACTGAGGACACACGCTTTTCTGGCTTTTCATCTTGCACATGAGGAAACAGGCAGAGAAATGGCTGAGTTGCCCAAAGTCACACACAATGGGGACTAGGGCCCAGGTCTCCTGACTTCTAGGGCACTCCCTACCACGAACATCGCCAGCTGTATATGGTGGCATGGGAGATAGAGAAGGTTGGAGAACCTGGTTTATGCTAGTAGCTCCGCAGTTCCTTTCCCCTCAAGGATTCCATTTCAGGTCCTTCAATATAAGGTTCAGATACCACATAGAGAAACATCCAAGGATAAATAAGAAAAATGTAGACTTGGGGCTCCACTGGCTTCCATATAGGAAATGAAACTATTGGCCAGGAAATGAGGAACTTAAGACACACTGGTCTGAGGAAGTCACAGGACTGCCTTCCTCCACTGTGCTTACCCCATCCCGCAGGTAACTGTCCTACAAGCAGAAACCCTGCCATTTTACCCAGGCCTAGGTCAAGAGCACTGCCCCCTCTTAATCTCTTGGTGGATTCCACCTCACCCCCTCCTTCCTTTAGAAAGAAGTTCTGTTTTTTGTTGTTGTTGTTGTTTTATCACCAAGACTTCTCACAGAGCTTCAGGGAGTTTACTTCAGCATATGGCCTCAGTCAACAAATACTTACTGAGCACCTACTGTGCACCAGATATCGAACTAGGTCCTGAGGAAAAAAAGATGGGGCAGCCACAGTTATTACCCTCAAGAACTCATTAGCTGCACATCCTGTTCGTGCACAGGCTCTTGTTCGCACACAGGGCTCAGTCCCAGGTGGGCAGTGAGCATATTTTTAACCCCCAAATTCCAACACATGGTGCTCAAAATAAGATTGTTTTCTATTTTTTTTTTTTTTGAGAGAGAGAGAGAGAGAGAGAGAATGGGGGGAAGGGCAGAAAGAGAGGGAGAGAGGGAGAATTCCAAGTAGGCTCCACGCTGACAGTGCAGAGCCTGATGTGGGCTCAAACTCATGGACTGTGAGATCATGACCTGAGCCGAAGTCAGATGCTCAACCTACTAAGCCCCCCAGGTGGCCCAAGATTGCTTTTCTAATGTGTAAATGTTTTAGATGAACCTCTTTAAAAGGCATAGAAATTAAATTGCATTAGTAAGTCTTTTATCAAGTCTCTTTTACTGACAAGAAATAGATTTCATTAAATCAGGCCTTTTTGAGAAAAATCTGTACAATACGTTTGTCGAACCCATAAGCTTTGACTTGCAAAATCTTATAATCATAGTCCATTGTGGTGAGAAAGGATCTGAGATATCACCTGAGCCAGCAGATTTAAATTTTGTATTTCATTTTTTAAACAGCAAAGTCTTTTTTTTAAGCCAAATGTCACCAAGAGCCCCAAATTGAAACCAGTTAAAACTGGAATGGCTGTGGCCAAAGGAGAAGTGCAGAGCTCAGGACCCTTGCTTCTGATCTCCCTCTCTCATGTGCCACCTCTGCTCCCACAGATTTTGGAACTGCACACCACAGAAATGACAATCTACCACCTCCTCTTGTCCCGGATGAGGAAAGTGAGATCCAGAAAGAGCATGGCTTCATTTTAACTGATTACATCTTCAATGACCCCATTTCCAAATAAGGTCACATTCTGAAATACTGGGAACTAGTTCCTCCACATATGAATTTGGAAGGTAGGGGAGGGGGACACAATCCAATCCGTAGCATTGCTTCTTGCCCTGTTTGGATGTTCTTGGCCAAACAAGGAAGTCTCTGATACCTGGTCTTTAAGGGAAAGACGTGAGCATATTTGACAACTACTGGGAAGAAGTCAGGAAAGAGATATGTCAGGCACATAGAGATATGTCCCTGAGTGGGCATTGAGGCCAGATGGAGAGATACGTTTTGGCACAAGAGGAGAGACACTTCCTTTATTGTCACAAGGAGGCGGGTGGGAGAAAGGGATGAGTTTGGATACAAAATGAATCAGCAGATGAGGAGGAGAGAAGTCGAGGGAGTTCACCTGAGGTGGTTCTAGCTTTCTTCATGAAGCAGGAGAAGACACTGCCTGCTGGGGCTGACAATGGAGGTGGGAACTACAGCTCAGTAGGAACTAGGGTTCAGCAGAGGGACTGGCACTGAAACCGGGGACTTGAGGAGAGTGGAGAAAAGTTTGAAATAGTCCTGTGCATAGTGGACCAGAGCCAGCTGTGTCTAGAGTATGCACCCACTGCATCATTACAGGAAGGGATCTATTACTAGAATAGAAAAGTGGGGAAATGAGAGGGTGAGCAAACCAGGGGGAACAGAAAGGGGCTGCCTGACAGTAACAAGGGCCCAGATGGCATGGGTGACCAAAGTTTATAGTGGCAACATCTGCAGGGTGTGTGGTTTTTTTCAGCAATGCTCAACAGCTGGGCGATTGATGTAGAGAAAGTAAACAGTTGAGTACATCCAGAGCTGGGCTTTGTCCAGGAGGGTGCATTACAAGGGCAAAGGGGCAAGGAGGTTGAGGATATGAGCAAGGGGAAGGTGACTTGAGAAAGCTCAGGGACGCGAGTAGGTGAAGAAGAAAGTGTGCAGTGAGGAGGCTCTGCTCATTTCTGCACAAGAGGCTGGTGTATGTCCCTTGCTTTCTGTTGACCAGAGCACACGGTTATTGCTGCCTCCTGGAGGAACAGATGTTGCCAGATGTGACATGCTAACGAGCCACAAGCTGATGGGCTCCCCCAGCTAAACTTCCTCCTCTAGGGTGGTCCTAACTGGCCCCAGCTGGGTCATGTGTGCCCAGTGCTGCCACAACTGTCAGAGCATGCTCTGGGGACATGTGTGCCTCTATGGAAGGAAGAGGTCAATACCAACTGCATATCTAGTGTATTGGTTCAGCCCCTGGGTCAGTCTGCTAATCAGTGCTATTTTGAAGTGGGCCGTCCCTATTGGTTTGGATTTCATTGCTGTGAATCTTCCAAGGGCACAGATCTTCTCTTAGCTGCCATAGTTCAAATAAAAACTGTGGCTATTACTACACATATCAATGGTATTATTATATACCTCTACTGATGTTATTAGCACTCAATTTGAAACCCTAAGCTCCTAGAATCACCTCAGTATTTTCAGAAACCAATCACTGGGGAGAAAAAGAAAAAGAAACTTTTGAGTAGGACACTGAAATATTCCTAGTACGGAAAGGTTAAAACTAAAAAGAAATGCCAAACATTGTCAGGAGCAGTGGGGTCCCCCCCACCCCACTGGTGAGAATATAAATTAGTACAACCGCTTCTATTTTCCAGTAAATAAAATAAATGCCTATCTATCATCCAGAAAATTCCATTCTTAGGTATATGGACAACAGAAATAGATAAAGGTCTACATAGCAGTATTATCCACAATGGCCTCATACTGGAGATGACTCAATTGTCCCTCCACATTAAAATGGATAGGTATCTATACACTGGAATACTATATGGCAATAAAAATTACGAACTACAGCTGTTGGCAACAACACGGACGAATGCCATGAACATAATGCTGAGCGGATGCAGTTAACATAAAAGAATACATACTGTATGATCTATTTTTTCAGAGCTCAAATATAGGCAAAAGTGACTCTAGTGTATAGGAATGCCAATTTAAGGGGTAAAGTCTAAAGAAAGGCAAGGAGAGGATTACCATGATAGTCAGGATAGTTATCTTTAAGCGGGATCACCTCTAACATTTGTGGGGCTTAAATAGAGACCTGCAGATCATCGTCCTAGGCCTAAATATTTTTAAGTCAGTTAAACTAACCCTATATGAAATAAAAGCTGTTTTATCCTCCACCTCGACAAATAACATCTTCATGGCAATCTGGAAGACCAGGCTGGACCCTAGGATTCTTGGGCTGCTTAGAGCTTGTCACTGGAATGTGTGGCACAAGAAAAGGTGGCCCTCGGACTCCCAGGCCGTCTGTCTTCTTCCATGTCTGCCCCATCCCATACCTCAAGGGCCCCTGTGTCCATGTATGTTCATCTGCAGCCTCCCGCACATATTTGCCCCTAGGCCACCTCTTGGGAAGATGGGCCTGAGGAAGAGGCCAGAAAGTGGACTCAGAATCATTTGGACAGGGAATCCCAATGTCCCAGTACTTGGTGAATGGTCTAGAAAGGGAGACATAGGTTCCAGGTGGACACGGCCTCTTGACCTCAAAGATTCCTCTCTCCTTGGAAAGCAGTATTTCTGGAGGAAATCTAGAAGCCTAAAAGCACAAGGCTCAACATAGGGTCCACGGGATGGGGTTTAGGGTAGTATTGCCTCTAAAGAAAGGGGTTGTATTGGGAAGAGGACCTGGAAAATTTCTGGGGTCCTGGCAGTATGCTGTGCCTTAGCCTGGAAGGCAATTTATGACAATTTATTAAGCTCTACATTTGTTTTATATAGTTTTCTGTATGTGTGTTATATTTCACAATAAAGAATTAATGAAATCTATCTATCTATCTGTCTACTATCTATCTATCTATCTATCATCTATCTATCACCTATCTGTCTACATATCTATCTATCATCTATCTATCTGTCTATCTATTCACCTATTACTTCTGGTACTGTCATTTATGAGATCCTGAAGGCAAGCTCTGAATGCTTGCCTTTAAGCTCAGACACCTTGTACAGTTAAAATGCCTCAAGGCAGGAATGCCTCGGGGAGAAATGGGGACAATTCTGGAAACATAGTAACTCTCACTGCTGGTTTTCTCCACTATCTGGGGCCCAGATACTTCAGTGACCATGGATGGGCTCGGCAGTGCACATGAGTCATGGGGCCATGTCCTCTTGCCTAGCCACTGCAGAGCGCCTCAGAGGAAAATTCTCTTTTCCCCATCTTAACCAAGATTTTAAATACTGTGTTTATCAAACCGAAATTACAGGAAGCTATTCCCATCCTAGCAGAAGTGAAAAGAGACCAACTCCCAATTATCCTCTGTTTGGAAAGCAGTTCTAAGAAGCCTTCCCTTCCCCATAAGGGCAGCTGGATAAATTCATTAGTTTGCTAAGCTTCTACTATGTGCCAGACACAGTCCTTATTTTTCTGCTCCACACTTCAAAACACCCATTTGGTTTTGATTTTTCATCCTTGATAGGAAAAACACTTTCCTTTCACAAAGATTCAGATTCCCGGTTCTCAAAGAGATTTCTGTGTAGCCCATGTGGTTTAAATATCAGGACTTTTCTAAGAATATATATTTCAACTATGGTCCATATGGATACACACGCATTCACACACACACACACACACACACACACACACACACACCATCCCCAAACTGAACTTTATAGCAGTGAGATGATGAAAGGGAAGTGAAAATCTGGCCTCTACTAACCAACCAAAAGCCCAGTCGACTTTTTTCCCCAAAAAAACAAAATTCTGGGCTTTGCATCTAAGCTGTTTAAAAGCCACATTGCCAAAGCGCCAGTTTTCCTCATTTTAGGGAAACAAGAAAAGCATATGGCTGCAGTGACCTTCTCGAGCTGTTGATGAGAGGTAGAGTCAGGGACATGTGGTGGCTTCAATATGATAAAAGCAACAACAGAAAGAGGGATAATGAAGCAGTGGGTGGGGGGGGTGGAAGAACAAGTGAAGTCAATGTCAGTCAATGGCAGGACTAAAATTGTAGACAACAGACAATGAAGACTCACTCACTTCTACCATTCTGTACCAATATGAAACACCTGGCAAATATCTACCCATCACTCAAGACTCCACCCCAAGTTTCCCTTCTCCCTCCTTTATGCCCTCACCAGGTCCACTTCATATTCTTTCAAAGTGACTGTAGCATTTTATGGAACTATATATTTTTGGTTTGTCCTACTAGACTGTGGGGTCAGTGAGGACAGGATCATATTTTATGCCTCTTTGCAGTTCCAGCCAATACGTAGTGAGGGTCCCATAAATGTTTTCCTCGGTTGCGTGATTGAATGAATGAATGAACGAACGAATGATGGATTTCATTCATGGGAGTATGGATTTGGCTTTTCCAACTGCTATGATGCAATCCTTAAGTGATAAAAAGTGTCTCAGCCTCTGCCAAGGTTTACCCATTTTTGCATTTTTAACTTCTTTTCAGATTCAAGAAGCTGTGAATTCCGTAATGTCACACACTGGCATGAGAATATCGTGTATTCTTTAAACAGAGTTATGAAAAGAAAGAAGCTGGTCAGGAGACTAAAACAGGAATTGTCCTTTTCAAGAGCCGGAACTCCAACATTCCTTGGCTTCACGGAGAGAAGCACCTGCGAAAATGTGGGCAAGGGTGAGTAGTGTTGGAAACAACGTACATTTCATGCACTTCCTTTTTGTCCAGTTCAACTCAGACTCATTCCTGTGGAACAATAATCCAAATGGTGTTCCATCCTCGCTCAGGATTGTAATTTATGTTTGGAATTAAAGGGCTAATTTCAGGTCACTGGATTTTGCTCTGTTAGGTGAATCTTTTGAGATGGATCTTTTGCCCACAGGAAATCCTCTTCCACTCAGAAATCTCGAGGGAGGCAGTCTTCTGGAATAAAGGCAGAATATTCCCCTTGGTATAACCAGTTCCCAAGCAAGTCTGAAAGTTACACTCACTGACAACTCAGAAGTTGATCACCTAGGTTAGATCCAGGTCTCTGGTGCCTCCATTCTCTCTCTGCCCATCAGTGCTACACCATCCCCTTTCCATACAGTCATTCCACAAGAAAGTCAATTCGGCCTGGGGTGGAGGTTAGGGTTAAAATAGTTGATTCACCCATCTAACCAAGGCTTCCTAAAAGTTTTATGGAAATTAAGTCGAAGAAGTGATGTGTGATGCACATCTGTTCATTGACTTGGAAGCAGGCAGCATGGCATGATGCAGTGGCCCTGGGGTCAGGCAGAGCTGGACTTATGTCACTCTTATGCTGAGCAGTAGAGTGACTGGGAGCAAGTTGCCGGACTCTTTTTAATCTTTGTCTCTGAATTTATAAAATGGACATAGGAAGGTTGTCCTAAGGATTAAATGAGAAAACACACATGAAGCAATGTGTGCTCAGAGGAAGAAAGGTTAATTCCCTGATGTGCTGGGATCCACAATCTGCTGTCTGTATCACATGGAGAACTGACCATCAGGACAAAATAGAAGGCAACTGGGCAGTCATGTCAATCCAAAAAGTGCCGTATTTTGTTTGCAGGAGAAAGGCTAGGAGTCAAGTAAAATGACAAATGTGTCTTTAAAATATTTTGATGAGAAATAAAAGGATTTGCAGGGGAGTCTTTAAAAACCAAATGGCCATATCACTGTAATTGCTTTTAAAATAGCGATCTCTTAAAAGTCCCTCTAGTCCTAAGATCCTATGATACAGAATTCTGTCACAGAATTGGACATTTCAGAAATGTCAACCAAACTGAATTACAGTAGTCCCCCCCTTACCCGGGGTTTTGCTCTGCATAATTTCAGCTACCCACGGTCAAGTGCAGATGATGCATTCTGGAAGCAGATGACCCTCGTTCTGAGTGTCATCAGAAAGTCAGTAGTTACCCCTGTCACAATGCCTACGTCATTCACCTCGCCGCATCTCACTTAGGCATTTGATCATCTCACATCATCACAAGAAGAGTGAGTAAGGGACAGTAAGAGACAGGGACCACATTCACATAACTTTTATTACAGTATATCAATATAATTGTTCTGTGTTACTACTGCTGCTGTGAATCTCTCGTTGTACATGATTTAGATATTAAACTTTATCATAGGCCTGTATGTATGGGAAAAAGCATAGTGTATATTGGGTTCAGTGCTACCTGTGTTTTCTGGCATCCACCGGGGGTCTTGGCATGTATTCTTTATGGATAAAGAGAAGACTACTGTATGAATTCAAACTGGAGCAAATTATACTTATTTGTGATTCCTCAAGTCACAGGCATGAATATTAATTTCTTGGGGTGCCTGGGTGGCTCAGTTGGTTAAGTGTCCGACTCTTCGTTTCAGCTCAGGTCATGATTTCACAGTTCGTGAGTTTGAGCCCCGTATCGGGCTCTGTGCTGACAGCATGGAGCCTGCCTGGGATTCTCTCTCTGCCCCTTGTCTGGTCTCTCTGTCTCTCAAAATAAATAAACTTAAAAAAATTTTTTTAAATAAAAAAAATAATTTCTTAATGAAGAGTGAAATAAAACCAGTTTCTCCTCATTTTTTTAGACCTACTCAGTTTCACTCAATTGAGATGAAAAAAAAAAAAAAAACTTAGCAATTCTCTAAAGCAAGCCAGTATTTCATTCCATTTGAGTCCCTGCAATGAACATTAGCACTGTGGTATTTCAAATAACATGTTGATTCTCAACTTTTGGTATTCTAGATCTGAAAACCAGATAATTCGGCCACCTGAAGTCTTTAATTTGCTTTAGAACTATCTGTTCAAAGTCCAAGGTCCTTTTGGATCCTTAATTCCATCACATCTGGGTGGGTTGTTTTTTTTTTTTTTTTAATGATTGAACTGTATTTCAATATTACACACATGTACGCACACACGCATACACACTTACATGTAACTTCACACTAGACTAGGTAGAATGGAAATATTTGGCAGTTATTAGTATCACCTGATAGCAAAAAAGAGCATTGATTCCTTGTCGTCAATGCTTTCTAAAGATATATCCCTACTGGTCTTTGGGGGACAGATCCAGATCTGAAGCAATACCACCTGATTTGAATCCCAGCCCTGTCACGAATAAGGAGTAGGACAAACTATTAACAAAGTATTAAACCTCTCTGTGCATCAGTTTCTTCAGCTATAAAATGGGTGAAAATAGCACCTTTTGGGAGGGGTTGTTGTGATGAGTAAGCATGCAAATTGTTTACAAATATGTTTGGCACATACTAAACCCTCAATAGAGGCTTCCAGTGAAACTCAGAGTTCTACGGCACATAGGAAGTAAAGTCTACACGGCTCAAAGAAATCACTAAAGGCAGAAGATGGGGGAAGCAGAGTGTAAAAAAGGCCTTGAGAGATTGAGCCTCTAGGAATCTGGGTCAGACTAGATTTGGTTGCTCTTTTGAACCCCCTCTGCTGTGATTTTCTGGTTTGGGGAGCCACAATGAGGACACTGTGAGGTCATGGCCAGAAACATCCTTCGGGGAAACCTGTGCTAACCTTATAAATACTCTTAAAAGCAAGCCCTTTACCAAAAAACTCAGCAAGTGAAAGCAAGCCCCGAGCTGACTGCAAATACCAATGTGGAGGGAAGGTGGAGAGCCCGTGCTCACACCTGGGGGGCCATCTGAGAGCTGCAGAGAGGCTGGGCAGTGGGCAGTCTTCCTTTGTGTCTCTACATGAATCAGTGGTGTGCTGGAGGCAGCTGGTTCCAGCTTCCTGGAGCCCACTGTGTCCATGTGTCCCAGTGAGTTCATGTAGGTAACTCAACAGTTGCCATAGTGGGGGTATTTACACCACAGAAACTGGCAGACTATAACTCAGGGTATTTTGTTTTGTTTCACTGTCAGAGAGCTGGTAGGTTAATATTTTCCAGTGCACCACTGGGGATGATAGAGAAGCTGGCTCAGAAAAACAAGAACACTGGCAATAAAAACCTTTTAAACTGCAAACGTCTTCTTTTGACATTCCTCAGTCTTCCCCGTTATACTAGGGCAGGAAGTTGGCAGTTGGACATGGTCTGTCGTGGTTTATCTAAAGAAGAAAAATCCAGGTGGACTATTGCTTCACGGATGGTCAATATGTATCGATTGACAGGACTTGAAAATGTTGTCCTTTTTTTCCGATTAAATACACGTTCACCCCAGGTCTAAAATAGTCATCCAACTGCATTTACACCTGCCCTGGGTTTGTAAAGTCCCAAAAAGGGAGATGCAGTGAAGTGGAGTAATTCACATACTCTTTTTTCAGCCCTTAAAAATAGTATTTTGATTATTCTAACATATTTTAAGGAATATGAAAACTTTATGTACTGAGAATGAATACCTTATGTCCCAACACTTAAAGGACAGCTTAACTTGTTCAGATTTCCAAGGTTGTTCCTTGGGAGTGAAGATGAAAGAATGGGGATTGAAATGAAGAAGTACCTCTAAGTCTGCCTTTATTAGTCTGCTCGGCTAGCCATAACAAGTACTGTAGACTGATGGCTTAAACAACAGAAATTTATTTTCTCATGGTTCTGGAGGCTGGAAATCCAAGATCAAGGTGTCAGTAGGTCTGGTTTTCCTGAGGCTTCTCTTCTTGGTTTACAGATGGTCGATGGTCAAGTTCTCCCTATGTCCTCACACAGTCTTCCCTCCATGTGAGTCTGCATCCTAATCTCTTCTTGTTATAAAGACACCAGCCATATTGGATTGGGGCCCACCCACATTTTACCTTAAATGCTCTTTTAAAGGCCCTATATTCAAACCACGTCTTAAAAGACCAAGTATAGTCACATTCTGAGATACTGTGGGCTAGAACTTGAACGTATAAATTTGGAGGGGGACACAATTAAGCCCATTACACTGCCTGAACATAACCATAATTTATCCACAAGGAAAATTAGATCTTACAACATCACAGGTCACGTTCCTAAGAGAAGCAGACTCTGAAGAGATGGAGATTGGCCTGCAGGGGTTTATGGTAGATGCTCTCAGGAAAACCTACAAGCAATGAAGGCAGCAGAATTAGGCATAAGGGGACTGCAGTGAAGTCATGGTCAAGGCCCAGGATGACCACAGAACTCTCCAGGCACGTGGAGAGTTGTTTGGAATTGAAGCAAGGGCACTAGGCCATTTTACTCCTGCAAGGACTAGTCATGGGGTGTAGGCTGCCCCCAGGAAAGAGGCATGATATTCATGAACAGGCTCTCTTCAGCTGAGGACAATCTCCGGCAGACTCAGTTGAGAGTTGCCAATCACCCGGCCTTGGGAGCTGACAGAGGATTGCTCAGTCAAGTGGAGTCTCTGGTCGGTGCACTGGGTGTCTACAGTATAAGGAAGCAGAGGTTCCCCATGTGAATGAATAGATTTACCATCATCTTCTTAAGAAATTTCTCATAATACCTCTCAGTAGTTTAAATGGTGACCTGTTATGAACCCTAAAACACTTGGCCCAATTCTGGGTGCATCAAAAATGCCCAGCAGAATGGTCAGGGTGTATGGCCTCATGGGAAAAGTATGCTATTTGGAGACAAAGAGATCTGGGTTCAACTCTCTTCCCCACTATTTACTAATACTCTTTACCCTCTCCAAATCTCCAATGTCTCTTCTGCAAAATGAGGATAAGTAAGCCAACTTTGTTAGACTGTTGGAAAGATTCAAAGAAAAAAATACACTTCAGGGTGTCGGGCACATGCTTGACAAAGAAGGCATTCCAAAAGCGTACGTTTCCTTCCCTTTCCTTAAGCAAATAATTAATCGGTGGTAACCAATTTCAAACCAGAAATAGACATTTGATCTCCTAACATGAGGGAAAATGTTTCTCAAATTCTGCACTTGATCTTAGCCAAAAGGCTGAGGAGTGATGTTTCTCAAATTCTGGTGTGATCAGAATCACTGGTGAAGATTGTCAAAACAGATCCCTGGATCCCATTCACAGTGAATCTAAATCAGGAGGTCTAAGGTGAAGACCAGGCATGTGTAATTTTAGCAAGCCCCATGGGGGTTTCTGATACCTGGAAAATCTTGAGGCCCCCTGCTTGAGGCTGTGGGTGTTGTGTCAGTAAGAATGGGAGTTCAGTGCTTAGATGCCTGGGGACATTTCCGCTGTCTTCATTGTCATTTAGTTCTGTGGATGTGGATGTACACATCTCATCACAAAGACTTCTCCCCTTGTATAAATACTGTGCATTCCAAAGCTAAAACATGCATAAATTATGTCAGCTATAGAATCAAACCAATTCTCCTTTTCAAGATGTAGTTTTATTGAGGTATAAATCACTACTACAAGGCAATTTAGTGCAGACAGGAATTTTACTGGGGGATGCAGATCCCCTGAGCTTGTCTGGAAAATGGGAAGCATATTCAGAGTTGCAGGTGTAAGAGCTGCGTGTCCTGCAAAGAAGCTCCTTCTGGACAGAGATTTAATTTTCTCATCTAAATCAAGGTAAATGGAGTTCCTCTGGATGGGATTGCTAAAGGCTTTCTGTGTTTGATTAGGGATCACAAAGCCCATCTGTGCTGCAGAAATTATACTGTCAAAAAGACACCTGACCGGGGTCCAGAAAATAAACAGGAGCTGGAACACAGAAAGTGACCCCTGAGCGCAGACGGGCTTTCACATCCCTACCAGACTTCCCCTGATTTAACATGGGGCCATGTGGTTTCCCAGTGTCTTCTGTGGCTTTCTTTTCCCACAGAATGAGGCCTCATTTGTTCTAAAATATGAAGCTTTGGGGGTTTCTCGAAAATGGTACTTTCACTCAGTAAAAATAAGTCAAGACGAAAACGTTATCTGTGGGAATCCATTCTGAAAATGGATTGAACTGAGAACATGAGAGAAATGGTCTGTTTTTCCCAAATGATCAGCAGCCACCCAGAAGTGGTCCCTTTCCCTATGGCAACAACAAAAATTCTAGAAGTAGCACAACAGAAGCATTACGATCAGCGAGAAGTCCAAGATGGCTCTGTGCTCATTGTCTCCATACTAACACCACAAGTCCGGGAGTTGGTGAGCTTCTTCTATCCTTAGACCTACTCTGAGTTCTTATCGATGAAGGAGGGTTCCCTACAACTTGCCTTTATTTTCTTTTAAAAAATATTCCTCTGGGTTTGACTAGGGCCTTGTAACACACACTGAGTCCTCGTTACACTAGAGGAACCATGCATCCCCTAACCTTTAAATATTACCTAGAGTCCTTTGCTCTTTCCCTGGCTCACTTAGAGAAGCATCTTTGAGTACAACATCCAATTAAGTAGTAGGTTTACATCTAGTGCTTCTTTCTTGTATTCACATCTCTTTCTGACTCAGCCCTGTACTCTGCCATTCCTTAGCTACACAGAATTTTAGGGCCGGAAGAACACATTAGTCAGGTTAGTATTACAATGAGCTGCAGTAATGAGTAAGCCCTATAATCTTGGCATTGCAGCACAATACAGTTGTGTTCTCACTCCTGTGATAGTCACTGGCTCTCCTGGGCAGCTATCCTCAGGCATCTGGGCATCTTCCACCATCTCAGAGTCCTTCCCTTCCAGCAGCATAGATAAAAAGAGAAAAGGTATGGGACGTTTCAGCAAGCAGGCCAGGAAAGTGGAGAATTGGTCCACCAGCATTCCACTGATCCAGAGATGGCTGACAAATGTTGACAAGTGCACAGATGCTAATAGTGTTTGTCTCAGAGAGTCCTTAGATGCCCCTTTGCTTTCAATGCCTTCGAGTGTTTTCTAGTTGAGGCAACCGAGACCCAGAGTTACACAGAGCCAATCAGTGACAGCTCAATTCAGTGCTGGCCAAAAGGCCTCTTGCCCATTCCTATTAGTTCCAATTAATGTATAAAAAGGCTCATAAAATCTCAAGATACAGTTGGAGTATTGTTTCTAGAACTTTCTATCCAGGACTCCAGGGTGAGGAGGACTATGACCACCCTGCTCCAAAACCCACGGTTCCGATGCAGTCCTGTCCATCTGAGAGCTGGACAGATGAATGTTTCAAGGAGGAAGCGCCAGTAGCAAACCCTAATTATGGGAAATGCTTCTTGGCTCCTAAGGATATAAAATTACTTTGCGGAAAGTCAAGAAAAATAGAAACAGAATACACTATAAAGCTTTCTTCGGAGGCCAAAAGTCACCTAGTAAGCCTTGCATATTGTTCTTGATTCTGTCAAGATAGCTTACAGGGTGGAGACAGCTGATAGGGAGAGAAAGTCTGGATGGGGTCAGCCTGGTTTGTAACCATTATGTTGGCTCATGGAGGATATGTCTTGAAAGATTGTTCTCTCCACGGCTGAGTTCAAATGAGAAGAGACAGAGACTTCCAGAAAATACCTAATAGAGGATAAAGAAATGGGTGCAGGCATGGTCTCTTTGACAGGTTCTAAACACTATCT
The DNA here is from genome assembly GCF_014898765.1 of Herpailurus yagouaroundi. Classification (NCBI taxonomy): domain Eukaryota; kingdom Metazoa; phylum Chordata; class Mammalia; order Carnivora; family Felidae; genus Herpailurus; species Herpailurus yagouaroundi. Next base: position 14,913,612 of record NW_024412467.1, read on the forward strand.
GGAGAACAGTGGAAAACCCGAGTGGAAAGAACTCCTGTGTGGGAATCCGGATGAACCACATTTCTTTCTTTTTTTTTTTTTAAGTGTATTTATTTTGAGAGAGAGACTAAGCATGTGCACAAGCAGGGGAGGGGCAGAGAGAGAGGAAGAGAGAGAGAATTCCAAGCAGGCCCCTGAACTGGCAGCACAAAGCCCGATGTGGGGCTCGATCTCATGAACTGCGAGATCATGACCTGAGCCAAAACCAAAAGTCAGGTGCTTACCCAACTGAGCCACCCAGGCACCCCAGAACCTTTGCCACACTTCTGACCATCTATATCAATGTCTATTGATCCCTTAGTTACATACCCATTTTTTTTTTAATTTTTTTTTCAACGTTTTTGATTTTATTTTGGGGACAGAGAGAGACAGAGCATGAACGGGGGAGGGGCAGAGAGAGAGGGAGACACAGAATCGGAAACAGGCTCCAGGCTCTGAGCCATCAGCCCAGAGCCCGACGCGGGGCTCGAACTCACGGACCGCGAGATCGTGACCTGGCTGAAGTCGGACGCTTAACCGACTGCGCCACCCAGGCGCCCCATATACCTATTTTTTTAAGTCTGACTTTATCATCACAAAGTTTGTATATCTGGATTTTTTGCCTGAATCTTAAAATTTTCACCTGGAGTTCTGATGTTGAGTCGTTAAAGGCTTTATGTTAGTTTTCATCAGGTTTAGGGAGGGAAAAGAAATAAAAATAATACATGCCACTTGGCTGGAAACTAAGGTGCTGATTTAAACTAAACATTATTACACATAATGTATTTTATTACATAAAATACATAAATAACAATAATAATAGAATTAGATTTATAGAGTGAATGCCAAATTATATTACTTCATTTAACCAAAGCACAATCACATTTCCTAGATTCACAGATAAGGTATTAAAAATAGTGCAGAATGTAATTACATGTGCTTTTATTTTTCAATCTTTTTACCTCATTCTCAATACTTCCCCTTTTTTATAAAAATTTTTCATCCTTGTGAGTTGGGGGAACATTGTGTCCATGTTACTAACAGTCACAATGAAGCCAGTGAGACGAATGGATTTGCTGAATCCCATGATAGTTTATGGCAAAGCTTGGACTCAGATCAATGGTCAGCATGGTGAGCAAGAGAAATGGAGACAGGCTTGTTAGGTACCTCCAAAGAACTTGGAAATAAGGCAGCTCTCAGAGTTAAACTAGTAAAAGGCATACATAAAGTGCATAAACCTAGTAAAACAGAAAGGATGTAATTGGCCAATTGTGGAAGGAAGCCAAGAAACCATCCATTCATATATAAAAAACAAATAGAAGAGGTAAAAGCATCTCAGACTTCAGCCCCACTGATCTGGGGGTACGGTAATGAGAAGGATGCACATGTGATTATAAGTTAGTAAGCAGAAAACTTACTAACTGCATTGTAACTGTTTGGATTAAGACTATGTGAATGAAGGAGTTGGTTAACCAAAAGAGCAGGAAAAAGAGCCAGAGGGTCATAGAGGCCCTCTCGATGGCACAGTCCATCAACACGGAAGCACCTAAAGAAGACACAGTCTTGGCAGTGTTGGCCAAAGCATTATGGTTCCCTTGATGAGTCTATCTCTGTTAGGAGCAAGAGTGCCCAAGCCATTGACAGCAACATTCTAAGATCAATTAAGAGCCCTTTTCTTCTGATTCTGTGGACACCAGGCAACCCTGTGATAATTTGGTTCCTCATGACAGAACTGTCTCAATGCTTTCTGGTCTATCTGCCAGTGGTAATTATTATTTTAAATTACTGTCATTGTATCCGATGGCTATGAGCTGGTCCCACCCTAAGCACGCCAACCAAATCCCTTTTATGAACCTGAGAGACCTGAGACCATGATGTGTTCTTCAAGGTAAACACCACCTTCTGGAGTCCACCTGGGCATACAGTACTGTTACGTAGCCACAGCTCAGGCTTCACTCTGCTCTTCTTGAACTGTCGCTGAACCAGCCCCGTGCAATTTTGACGGAACCATACGTAAAGTCAAGATCAGGATGTTCTAATAATTGACAGAACAATTGCCATATTGTAAGCCAGAAGCAGCCTGCAGAATAAAGGGAAGGAAAGAACCTAAACCACTTTAACAGGCCGCGTGCCGATTTTCTATTGTATCTGGGACCCTGCCACAGACAGCTTCATCAAAGATACCGAATAGTTGACAGAGTAATGTTTTCCAGGTTTTCTCACACCTTATCCAATTGCAGTAATTGTTAGGTGATAAATACAGTGACAGCTCATTACAAAACTCAGCTTCCAGAAGCTGAAAGGTTAGGTGGCACCTCTCACCTGCTGGGTGATAGGTTAGCATCTTACCCCTGTCCCTTTCCACTCCCAACCCCACAGTTCTGTCTGCAGTCTTGTGCACTCAAGGCATTAGATTTCACACAAAGCCTTTTGAAGTGAAAATAAAGTCAGAAGGCTCTACTACAGAACCTAGGAATAAAACTATGTATAAAACTACATACAGAGGGCAGGAATGAAGAGGATAAAGAATATGGCCTGAAAACTTGAGAGCATTATCCGCAGTCTCTTCGAGTTTTTAGATTTGTGTGTGTGTGTGTGTGTGTGTGCACATGTGTGTGTCTGTGTCTCCCTGTGTACCTAGGGAAGGGTTTGTATACTCTTGTGTCCTCACATGTATATCCCTAAGTCTGTAAGTGCTAATTCTCTGTTTTTTTTTTTTTTAGCAGCTTTATTGAGGTATGATTGGCATACAATGAACTACACATATTTAAGACGTAAGTTTTGATAATGTTGACACACATATGCAGTTGTAAAACCATCATCACTATCAAAATAACAAACATATCCATGATCCCCAAAAGTTTTCTTGTGCTCCTTTATATTTTTTAATAATTATTTTTTAATGTTTGTTTATTTTGAGAGAGAGAGAGAGAGAGAGAGAGAGAGAGAGAGAATGCATGGAGGAGGAGTAGAGAGAGAGAATCCCAAGCAGGCTGCATGCTGTCAGCACAGAGCTGGATGTGGGGCTTAATCTCTTGAACAGTGAGATCATGACCTGAGCCCAAATCAAGAGTTGGATGCTTAACTGACTGGCCACCCAGGTGCCCCTCTTGTGTTCCTTTATAATCCCACCTTCTGCCCCTTCCACCTCCCATCCCATCCCCAGGAAACCACCAATCTGCTTTCTGCCATTATACATTAGTTTGCAATTCCTAGATATTAATATAAATGAAACATACAATATATACCCTTTCTTCCTGGCTTCTTTTGCAGAGCATAATTATTTTGATATTCATTCATGTTGTGGTGCGTATCAATAGTTCATTTTCTCATTGTTGCTGAGTAGTATCCCTTGTAGGAGTGGACCGCAGTGCGTTTGTTTATCCATTCACCTGTTGATAGATACCTGGATTGTTCCCAGTTGGAGGCAATTAGAAATAAAGTTCTACAAACATTTGCATAAACATTTTTGCATGGACACGTGCTTTTTTTTTCTTTTCTTTTTCATTAATTTATTTTCAAGTTAGTTACCATACAGTATAGTCTTGGCTTCAGGAGTAGAACCCAGTGATTCATCTCTTACATGTGACACTAGTGCTCATCCCGAAAAGTGCCCTCCTTAATGCCCATCACGCTCTATCCCCCCTTCCAACAACCCTCAGTTTGTTCTCTGTATTTAAGAGTCTCCTACGGTTTTCCTCCCTCTCTGTTTTTATCTTATTTTTCCTTCCTTTCCCCTATGTTCATCTGCTGAGTTTCTCAAATTTAACATATGAGTGAAATCATATGATACTTGTCTTTCTCTGACTGGCTTATTTCACTTAGCAAAATACACTCTAGTTCAATCCATGTTGTTGCAAATGGCAAGATTTCATTCTTTTTCATCGCCGAGAGTGTTCCATTGTATGTATATACCACATCTTCTTTATCCATTCATCAGTGGATGGACACTTGGGCTCTTTCCATAATTTGGCCGTTGTTGATAATGCTGATATAAACATTGAGGAGCATATGCCCCTTCAAATCAGCATTTTTGTACCTTTTGGGTAAGTTCCTAGTAGTGCAATTGCCCTGTCATAGGGTAGCTCTATTTTTAATTTTTTGAGGAACCTCCATACAGTTTTCCAGAGTGGCTGCACCAGTTTGCATTACCACCAACAGTGCAAAAGTGTTCCTCTTTCTCCACATCCTTGCCAACATCTGTTGTTTCCTGAGTTGCTAATTTTAACCATTCTGACTGGTGTGAGGTGGTATCTCATTGTGCTTTTGATTTGTATTTCCCTGATGATGAGCGATGTGGAGCATCTTTTCATGTGTCTGTTTGCCATCGGGATGTCTTCTTTGGAAAAGTGTCTATTCATGTCTTTTGCCCATTTCTTCACTGGATTATTTGTTTTTTGGGTGTGCTTTGTTTTCTTTTGGACAAATTCCTAGGATGGATGAGTAGGTTCCATGGTAGATGTGTGTCTAACTTTCGAAGAAACTGACAAACTGTGTTCCAAAGTGGTTGTACCATTTTACGTTTCCATCAGTGGTACGTGAGAATTCTAGTCTAGTTCCTCCACATCCCTGCCAACACTATGTATGGTTCGATTTTTCTTTTGATTTTAGCCATCCATATAGTTGTACAGTGATAGGTGTACAGTGATACCTTCCTATGGTTTTATTCAGCATCTCTTCATGTGCTTAGTTGACATCTGGAAGTCTTCTTTAATAAAATGACTATTCATATATCTTGTCTATTTTTTAATTGGGTTGTTTTCTTATCATTGAGTGTCAAGAGTTTCTTATCTATTCTGGATGCAATTGCTTTGTCAAATGTATGTACTGTGAATATTTTCTTCCAGTGTCTGGTTTGTCTTTATTCTCTTAACATTGTCTTTGGAAGAGTAGACATTTTTAATTGTAATGAAGTCCTATTTATTAACTTTTTTTTAATGGACTATGCCTCTCAGTGTGGTGGCTAAGAAATCTTCACTTAATCCAAGGTCACAAACATTTTCTCCTATATTTTCTTCTAGAAGTTTCACAGCTTTAGGTTTTACATTTATCTCTGGTGCATTTTGAGTTAATATTTACATGATGGAAGGTATAGATTGAAATTCATTATTTTCTATATGGATATCCAGTTGTACCAGCACCATTTGTTGGAAGGACCATGTTTCCCCACCAAATTGTCTTTCTCCTTTGTCAAAAATCAATTGTCCATATATGTTATTTCTGTTACCTTGACCTATCTTTAAGCCAATAACACACTGCCTTGATTCGTGTAGCTTTCTAATAAGTCTTGAGCTCCAGTGTTCAAATTTGATTCTTCTTTTGTAAATTTTTTTTCTTTTGTTTTGTTTTACTTTTGCTATTCTAGGTCCTTTGTGTCTCCATATGAAGCTTATAATCCACTTGTCAATTTCTACAAAAAATGCTTACTGAGATTTTGATTGGGATGGTGCTGATTCTATAAATCAATCTGGGGAGAACTACGTCTTACCAATATTGAGTGTTCTGATCCATGAATAAATTCTATCTTCCCACTTATTTAGATCTTCTTTAATTTTTCTTGGCAGAATTTTTTTTTAGTTTTTAGTGCATAGAGAACTGTAAACATTTCTCAGTCACAAACTATAAAAGAGAACAACCAGTTTCTTCAAGACTGACAAGCTAAAGGCACCAGAGTCTTAAGCCCCAGTATTGTTTTACAGCAATACAATTCAGGGACTATAGAGAGGGGATGATAGTACCTATTTCTTAGAATCTTGAGCATTAAATGAGAGAGCACAAGTATACAGTTTAAGATAGCACAGGCCATGGTTCCGACTGCCTGGGTTCAAATCCCAGGTCCACCATTTAGAGCTGAGCAATCTTCGGAAATACACAATCCCTATTCAACTCAGCTTTTTGATCAGCAAAATGCAGAAAATACTAGTACTTCCCTCATAAGGACCCTCATGAGGGTATGATGAGCTTGCTAAACAGTTAGAAATCTCTTGTCATATTTTAAGCAACAAATAAATGTTAGCAATGGGTGTTGATTTTATCATTAACGGCACTTAACACAGCATCTGGAACATAGTAAGCAACCAATAAAGGGTAGATATAATTATTAGCTTATATAACAAACTAGGCTACCTGGTTAACACCTTCACATATGCTTCACATCAATTTGAGTATCACAGGCTGAATTGAATTTGCTGGAAGGATGTTTGTTCTTTTTTTTAAGCATGTTTGTTTTGAGAGAGAGAGAGAGAGAGAGAGAGAGAGACAAGCAACAGGGGAGGGGGAGAGAAAGAATCCCAAGCAAACTCCATGGTGTCAGCACAGAGCCCAACGCAGGGCTTGAACTCATGAACTGTGAGATCATGACCTGAGCCGAAGTCAAGAATCAGATGCTTAACTGACTGAGCCACCCATGTGCTCTAGGAGGTTTGTTCTTAAAAGACCTGACCCTGATACTGAACACAGACTCCCCTTTCTACTCTTTGAATGTCGTATTTGAGAGTTTGCCTCAGACATACCCAACACAGGATCTCAACATGTAGGCAAATCTCCCACAGCTAGCTTTACCATTAGCTTCCTTAATTTCTCTTCCACCCATTTTGAGATCTAGAAGTCTGAAAGAGATTGTATAAATCATTCTCTCTCATCACTTCCAACATCCTTAGAAAGCTGACTCCTTCCTGAAGATACACCTACTCTACCCCTGACCCTTGCTATAGGGCAGAGAAGTGTCCAGGTTACATATAGACTGGTTCTATGGGGTAGTTTTGTGATGTGATCTGATTTCAAAACCCAGGAAGGCCCTGTGCACCTCTCGTCACCCCCCACCACTACTTTCCACCCCTGTACACACACACACACACACACACACACACACACACACAATCTCCCCTTCTAGTTTGCTGACACAAGCTGCCTAATTGGAAACCCATGTCTGCACTTGATGACTCAGTTCCCTGTAAAATTGCAAATTACCTTTGAAGAAAAAAAATGATCATGAACTTATTCATGTAGGTGACAGTGCGAGGTCATGGAAGCCCCAAACCAGAAGAGTCAAGTCTTGGGTTCTAATCTTAGCTGCTCTTCTCCCTTCTCTGTAACCTAAGATTCCACTTAAGCTCTCTGCTGTACCCTAAGGGGATGGTGCCATTTGAGTCATTCATTCACCCAGCAAATCTTACCACAGCCACGTATTGTTTTAAGTGCAGAAGACACAGCAGTGAGCAAAACGAAATCCCTGCTCCCACGGAGTGCCTATGCAAGTCAGAGAGATGGATAATAAGCAGTAAACACATATGTAATAGATCGTCAAGGGGTGGTGAATTGCAAGAATCAAAATAAAGCACAGCAAAGAGGCAGAGAATGAAAAGGAATGCTAATTTAGGTGGTGGCAAAGGAAGTTCTTTCGGAGGCAGTGAGAATTCAGCAAAGGCCTAAAGGAAGTAAGTGAGGCGATGTGAGGCAAGCTGGCAGAAGAACATTCCAGAATGGGGAGTGGTAAGTGTGAAGGTCATTTTGCTCGACGTGTTTGAGGAAAATAAAGAGGCCATACGGTTGCAGTAAAGAGTTAGCTGGAGAGGGGTCTAGGGCACAACACATATGGGGCATTGCAGGCCAGCATGATGACTTTGGAGAGTGTGTGTGGTCTAAGGGACACGGAAGTCACTGCAAGGTTTGGAGCAGGGGAGTCACAAGATCTGACTTGTTTTCGAGCACTCACTCAGGCTGACGTGCTCAGGACAGGTAAGAAACAAATGTTTGGAACATAACATTAAACAATTAGATGTAGGGGAAGCATTTCAAACAAAGGAATAAGAAAAGAGTAACAGATGACTCTAATATTTTGGTCTGGAGAAGAAGAGGATGGCATTAACTGAGACACAGAAGCCTGAGGAAGAGAGGGCGTACCAATAGTTTGCTGGGGACATGTTAAGTTGGGCTCGTCCATTAGCTATGCCAGGGGCAGGTCAAATGGGCAGTTGTGTATATGGGGTTGGAGTCATGAGTGTCTGCATGATAATGGAATTTACAGCAGCAAGTGGCGTCACCTGGGTGGTGACTGTTGCTAGAAAAGAAAAGAATTCCAACAAGAAAAGGGGGGTCCAAACAAAAGATTCCAGTTTATTAATGGGTTAAATGAGATGGACACCTAAAACAGGGCATTGGAGTACTTCAGGGTACACCCCAAGTACCAGAAATCTCAAGTAAAATGAGCTTGAACAATAAGAACGTTTATTGCATAATAGAATTCTGGAAGAAGAGTAGTTCTGAGTTTGGTTAATTCATTGGCTGAATGATGTCATCAAGAACCAAGATCCCTTCAGCCTCAGGGTGGCTCAGTTGGTTAAGAGCCAGGCTCTTTTGGTTTCAGCTCAGGTCCTGACCTCATGGTTCACAGGTTGGAGCCCCGCATCAGGCTCAGTACTGATAGTGGAGGGCCTGCTCGGGATTCTCTGTCTCCCTCTGTCTCTGCCCCTTCTCCACTCTCTCCCTCTCAAAAATAAGCAAATAAAAACTTAAAAAACAAAGAAGAACCAAGGTTCCTTCATCTTTGGACTCTGCTATTCTCATAACAGCAAGATGGCTGCTGTAGCTCCAGATCCTCTCACACCGTCCACAGGTGGGATAAAGAGAACAACCTTTTTCGTCTCTTTTTAAGAGGAAACTTTACCAGTAGCCTCCCCACAGAATTCCCTCTTCAACTAAACCAGAATGGGTCACAAACTCACGCCTACACAAATCTTAGCAGGGAGCACATAGCCGTACGCAACCATACTATTATAGACTCCGGGGGTAGAAGAGACCTGGAAAGTTCATGTATTTCCAATGTCAAATCTTCATGACTTTGTGCATTAGACAAGGTTCCAGAGAGAAGTATAGGACCTATCCAAATTATCCTAATTTAGAAGGAACTCAGAGGATCTGATGCCAGCCTCAGCTATGAGTGAGAGCAGAACACAGCAAAACCACGGGATAGTGCATCAGTCCAGGCTAGTATGAGAGATGCCTCCCTCCCCACATCCCAATAAGCTCTGAGACCTTTGGTCCAGGGGCACAGCCAGCCAACCCACAGCCACCTAGAAGGATGAAGGATGCTAGGGAATAAATGCTCTGCCTCACCCCCTTTCTCCCTCCAACTAGAAAACAAAGGTGAGACCCTGAGGCACAAAACAGAAAAGAGTGGAGAAGGTTCTGGAAGAACAAACAGAGGATATCTGGCTTGCCCCATAGGGAAGATCAGCCACTCTGAGGCCACTCGTTTCACCTACGGAAACTCTGGCTTCTAGAAATATCCCAGTCAACCCAGGGGAGTTGGGGGGGGGGGGATCTATATAGAACAGGCCTAATTCCTCATCCCTGTGACAAAAGTTGAGATGGAAGACATAGTCAAGTGTTAGGGCAAAAGTCATTAAGATTAGTTTAGTCCTTGACCCCAGTGTCCACTGGAGATGGAAGGTTGGGGTCTCCATGTATCTTTTCCTTAGCACGGTGCCTCTCCGCCAGAGGCAGTTTTGCTCAGTGGGAGACACTGGCAATTCCATTGTCACAACTTCAGGGAGTGCTACTGGCATCTAGGGAGTAGAGACCAGGCATGTCACTAAACACCCCACAAGGCACAGCGCAGTAACCGCCACAAGGAATGACGTGGCCCCAAATGTCAATAGTGCCACAGATGAGAAACTTAGCTGGTGTAAGACCTTCCCGAGGGGCCACAGCCCAACGTTTCCCCTTACACTTGGGCCGAAATCTTTGGTTTCATGGTGAGCTAATACAAAAACAGTACCAGGGTTCTTTGAGGGCAGGGAGGGAAGGGGTTGGTGGCAGCAGAGTCGCAGGGGTGGGGGGAGAGGCGGGAGAGAGAGGAGGGGCTCTGTGCTCACAGAGGAATGGCCCTTGTTGAATTTCTCTCAGTCAGTGCACAGCCCCCAGCCAATGGCGGGGAGCAGCAAGCCCACGGGCCACACCAGACCCCCACCAGCTGTGGGGCTGCATGCGAGCTGTATCACACCCCAACACCCGCTCTTCGCAGGCAAGCCTATAAACAAGAAAGCCAACCGCGAGAACATAAGAAAGAAATAAAAGTTGTTTGGTCTGCCGTCAGGAACAGATTGTTGGAATATCCTAACCCCAGTCCAAAAGGAACAACCAACAATAACAATTAGGAGACCGCGTCTGACGTTGAACCACACGATGCCTGCATTTTCCCCGGGCCAGGACCATTTCCAAGGGGACTAACCACTGGCCCCGTCCTGTGTTCTTACCACGGCCTGAGGAGCCCTCCTCTCTATGTAATCACCAACGATAGGACCCAAACACATGAAAATGTCAGCCGGGACCATGAATTAGGAGCAGGTGAACTTAGCCTCTGCTAAAGGTCAGCGGATGTATTTTGATGGACGTGTGCTGTCACACCTCGATTCCTCTTTCACTTGGCATCTACAGATCAATTGAAAATATTTTATTTTAAGTGAGTCTTCCACTTAAAGTTACCTGTTACCCTGTTTAAGAATAACCTTACTGCTGGCATATTCAGGGGTGGAAAGCTTTCTAAACGGTATACATGTTCCTTGCTTCTATAAACAAAGCATATTGACAATAATTCTAGCCTTTCAAGTGACTCAGGACAATTACTCTAATATAATAATAAGAAAATAAGATGTTCTCAGACCTTGGATCACTTTGCCCAGGCATTAAATGAACCCAGATCATGCCTTCCCCCACCCCACCGCCCTGCTTTGGTTCTTGTGCAAACCCTCCATAGCTCCTCTTTGCCCTCCCTACAGGCAGCTGTCAGCGATTACTCTATTTATATAACCAGGCCTGCTCACCCATAGGCCTTGCTTTCTAGCACTTGCTGCCGAGGGCTACGTTTTTGCAGCATGCTGAAATCCCCTGGGTGTTTAAAAAAATCGTCCACGTCTGAGTCTCATCTCCAGAGTTGTGATTTCGTTAGTCTGGGGCATGGCCTGGGCCAGGGGATAGTTTAAAACTCCCCCAGGTGAGTCTGTTGTGTGGCCAAAGCTGGGACCCACTGGAACAGGAATAGTCTACCCTATTAGAATGAGGCAGAAAATAAGAGTGAATTATGATCCGAATGATTTTCCTATGAATAAGCTTTAGTACATGAACCTTTCTGTGATGTGTTTTGGAGCTCTTTGGGTCTCGTGTTCTCCCTTTTAGCTGTGCTCCAAGGAAGTGATTTAAGGAGGGAAAGGGGTAGAATGGATCGGTGGGTTAGTGTTGGGTGTCTCCTGTGCAGCTGCACAGGATCAGACCTTCACTGTGCCATTTACTTGTGACCTTGGGTAAGTGGCTTAATCTTCATCAGTAAAGTGCCGGCATTATTACACTATATGTTAACTAACTTGGATTTAAATTTTAAAAAATAAAGTGTCGTGAGGATTCAGGGGGTTAGTGCACACAGAGGACTGAGCCTAGAGCCTGGCACGTAATAACACTTCACAAAGTTAGTGCTGTTAGTTCGGGACGCGGCATTCAGGTAGTCAAAGTGGAGAAACGAGATGTGGGCGGGGCTAAGGGAACAAAGCCGGGGTGTTGCAGCTCCCGGAGAAGGGCAATGCTAGGAAGCTGTTACCAGCCCAGGCCAGCAGGGGAGAAGGAAGTGGTGTTGCCAGGATCCAGTGCAAGCCAAGGCTGTGGAGACACAGAGTAACTGCCGAAGAGGAGGCGAAGGAGCAGGGAGGGAACAGGGAAGAAGTACCCCGACCTCTCTCTCCCGCTGCCTTCCATTGGCTGAGCCCCAGATAGTGGAAGGGAAGAGGCCCTCCGGGTCGGGATCAGCATCCTGCGGCACACAGCTAAGCACAAAAGGAAGGAGATGAATCAGAATGGGCAGGGAGGTCGAGAGAGAATAACCAGCACAGTTTGCTGTTACTAATTGCTGTATGAGCTGGGAAGTCACCAGAGAGAGTCCTCCTTGCCCTAGAGGGGGGTGCATCTACTCAGCATGCATCAGCTGTAGAATCCAGAGTGCCGCCCCTCAAGCCAGACTCGTTTCAAAAGAAAGGTGCCATCACCACAGGCCTTCAGCACCAAACTGGGGTGGCTCAACATGGCTGTGTGCGAAAGTCCAATCAGAGCACTGGCATGAGCTTGCTGGGAATTGCAGGGTCTTGCTCCGCCCTCAGCCCTGTGGAGCTGCCAGTGTTGCCCTCCGAACCCTCACTTCACTCGCTCTCCTCAGCTTCTTTCCCACCCCTGCCTGAAAGTGTCAGAAACAGCTCCTCCTTCACTCCCTCTGTTCCCTGAGCCACATTCCTGAGCCTGATTTGCAGCTAAAGAATTTCTTCTTCCATCCCTTCCCCACCCCCAAACACCACTTCTTTCCCCTCCCTCCTGAATGTTGACCTTTTGTCCAATAAAGACGGCAGTCTTCCAACTTCCCACTTTCTACTCAAGTGGCCCTTTCTCGGCTGTGTTTGCGTTTGCCCTACGAAACCACCCCCCCCCCCAACCCTCGGAGTCTCACTACCTGTCAAGTACTGAGTGACATGAGCGGAAGCAGAAGCCCCTATCTTCCGGCAACTTCCATTCTAAGTGTAAGGGGTGAGAGGCAGTGCTCACGGGGACTGGTGGCTTTCCCCATAAACATCTAGGCAGTGTGACTGCACTTTATGTTTTGTCACTGCACCTGATTGCAAATGAAAATGATTAACTTTTGGATTCACCGCCGGGTGCCCTGGCAACTTTTCATACTGGGCTGATACATGCACTTGGTTGCCCTGGGAACCCTGCTGTGACCCTGTCTTCATTGACATCATCAAGCCTTTTCCAGATCCTCCGGCTAGATGCTCCTTTACCAGATTAAATTGAACTATTCATCCTTATTACTCCATTATGTGCCTTCCAAATTCCTTCGGATTCATGCTTTCCATCACATACACACTGTGCTATCATAACAGCCATCATCCGGCTCTGTTCCCCTTCAGAAGCCTGGAAGACGTTACTACAGGGCTCTCCTGAGGCAAGAGAGAAGATGAAACCCTTCCTGTCCTCCTCCCAGTACTCAGGGGCCTGTGAGCAAAAGCATCATAATGATGCGCCAATGTCCCCAGAAGGAGCTGGGGATGGAAGTGAAGAGACACCTGCTCAGGTCTTAGTTGGCAGGATTTTAACCATTGATTTGGGTGCAGAGTGGCCAAAAGCAGCTGCAGCAGGAAGAGTGGCACTCGCTCAACACATAGGTCCTAGGGATTCGATGAATCCCTGCCCTCGAGGAGCTTACATTTTATTTTTATTTATTTGTATGTTTTTGTTAAGGTCTGCACTTTTTCTTAACATAGCAGATGCACAAGGTTATGTTAGCTTCACGGGGATAACTTAGCGACTGGACAAGTCTAGACCTGTTCACCAGGAGTATGGCCATCATCCGTCCCACTGCATGGCTGTTAACGATATCATTGACTGTATTCCTTATGCAGGAGCTTGCATTTTAGATAAGGAGGGAGGACGCAGTGTGCATGTGTGTGCACACACACACGTGCAACACGCTCCCACCCCGATAACGTAGGCTGGCAAAGGATGAATGCCAATTCAGTAGTACGTAAATAATAATAATTGGGTTCATTTTTAAAATCTGTAATGCAGGGGCAGCTGGGTGGCTCGGTCGGTTAAGCCACCGACTTCGCCTCAGGTCACGATATCACGGTTTGTGAGTTCGAGGCCCGTGTTGGGCTCTGTGCCGACAGCTCAGAGCCTGCAGCCTGCTTCAGATTCTGTGTCTCCCTCTCTCTCTGCCCCGCCCCTGCTCGCACTCTATGTCTCTCTCTCAAAAATAAATAAACGTGAAAAAAATTTTTCTTAATCTGTAATGCAGGCATTTCCCTTAATTATGACTCTTTCTACCCAGGTGATTTCCATTTCAATTGATGTTGGTGGGATTTTTGCTATATTTCCTCGTGTGTCTCTGTTTCCATATGCATAACTTTGGTGGCTGAAAAATTTTTCCCACTTCCAAATCCTCGGATGTACTGTTTGACATCCTGACTTCATGACACATCCACAAATTTACTAACAATTTATCCGTCCATATCTAAGGATATGTCTTGGGATGATGTCTTTTTTTTAATGTTCATTTTATTTTTGAGAGGGAGAGACAGAGCATGAGTGGGGGAGGAGCAGAGAGAGAGGGAGACGCAGAATCCGAAGCAGGTTCCAGGCTCTGAGCCATCAGCACAGATCCCGACGCGGGGTTCGAACTCACGAACTGTGAGATCATGACCTGAGCTGAAGTCGGACGCTTAACCGACTGAGCCACCCAGGTGCTCCGAGATGATACCTTAAGATTTAAATACCTTAAAGTAGAAATTGTCTAAAAAATAACTCCCCATTTAGGTAGGATGAGGTGTATGCCTTGTATCTTCAGTCCTCATTTCTTTCGGGGTAGACACTATAAAAAAGCCAATTCCTCCAAGAACAGCCCCCTCCTCCTGTCCACATCTGTCCACATGTGTCACTGGCATAGGAAAAGCAAAGTCCAATCCTGAGCAATGAGTGATTCTGAAGAATGTCTCAGCTCTAGCCCATAGTGGTTGGCATACAAATCAACCATTAGTTCGTCATACTGACACCTGCTTTATTTGCTTTGATGCCCTGTCCATATTTCTGTCACAGCACTTCTCAAAGAGGCTATGCCTGCTGCCTGCACACACAAATGCCTCATCCCGCTAGACTGTGCACTCTTGGAGAACATGCAGGGTTCGGCTTGGCATTTCCAACATGGAGCACAGTGTTATGGGCTCAGCAGACCCAGGGAAATGTGGATGAATGAATTGATTGAATAACCAACTAATGGAAAATGGGAAATCATAGGCATTCATACTCCTGGAGAGCAGGAATGGACCGACGAGTAATTCTGAGACAGGAAGCACTGTCTACGGGGTCACTCACCTTCCTTGGCAAAATCACACCCCAGAGTGTAGCACCATTTGCACTGAGGGTTGATGACTGAGCTGATGGTTGGGGTGTCCCATTCTGGTCTGGGAAGGATCTCAGGGGCACAGTCTTCATCACCCTTCGGAACACACGGCACAGACCCTCCCAGATGATGGAGCAGCCTAGACAAGGACCAGATTACTTAGCCCCTTTATCACGTCCCATTTTAATAAAACTCTCTGTCGTTACTCCCGTAAAACTGGAAGACCACGTTATGCGTAAACTGGGGTAGGTTCAAAAAGTTCCTAACAAATTGTTACTCCAATTCTAACCTAGTTCTCAGGTTTGACGTAGGAAGAGACAAAGAATTTAGTCTCAAAGGGACATTTGGATTTTGCTTGGAACACATTTCAAGAAAATTGTGCCGTAGCATTTTGCGATTTAATTGGAGCCCGTGGCTAAATCCCATCATTAGAAAGGGGGCAAAGCGCATTTGGATGTTGAAGTGTCACTAATGTTGTCGTCCTCCTCTCTTGGCTCACCCTGGCAAAATGCTAATGAAGCAGGAACCCATCCAACATGAGCAAGCCACAGTGTGCCCTGTGCACAGCACTTCTCCCTCATCAGACATAGGAGTCACATCCATGAAGATAAAGTGTGTCTAAATGGACAGAGTCATTTTCCAGGGAACAACCTTGTATTGAATGATGTGCTAAGAACTACTCACAGGTAGGTGTGCTAAAGGTCACGGGGCGTCGATTCTGCCTCCAGTCGGACGAACAATGCCTCGAGTCATTTGAACCCTGATAACATTTACTCCAAACCTCAAATAAATAAAGTCATACTGAGTCACTGGCAGGAGATATCTGCCGGCAGGACAGAAGTAGCTGGTTGACCGCATTCAGGGACTGTGTAAAACGCAGCCTGAGTAAATAGACACAGATAAGCACAGCCATGGAGTATTCGCACCTCGGCTTTGGTGATGCTACGTGACACGTGTCACGATTCAGGTTGTCCTTGCTTTAAGCAAATTTAACCTTTAGTATACTTGGTTTTTATTTTATTTTTTTTTTTTTATTTTTATTTTTTTTAGAAACTAAATTAAAGAGGGACTATTCACTTAAATTGTTTTCATTTAACCAGTCTTAAAGAGCACCTCTGTGTTGGTAGTTATAATATTTTTTTTTAAGTTTATTTATTTACTTTGGGAGAGAGAGAGAGTTGGGGAGGAGCAGAGACAGAGTGGGGCAGGGGAGAGAGAGAGAGAATCCCAAGCAGGCTCCACAGTGCCAGCACAGAGCCCGATGTGGGGCTTGAACTCACAAACCACGAGATCACGACGAGAACTGAAATCAAGAGCCAGACGCTTAACTGACTGAGCCACCCAGGTGCCTCAATTTTTTTAAAGTTCGAAAATACACATTTTTCAGGAATACATCACCAAGTACACGTTTATAAAGAAAGGCAGATAAGCAATCAAATGACTATTTAATTGACAATATTGTAATCTTGGATACTTCTTTCAATAAAACTTCACCTTGCCTACACCAAAGAAACTGCTTCCTTGACCGAGCTAGACAACAACTGAGCAACAGAGACGTCTTTTGTTCCCACCACAGCACAGAGCCGAGCCAAAAGTCCCTCTGATGATCTGTCGCTAACCGAGACAAGGAGGACCGTGTGGCAGATCTATTCATCTGCCAGGCACATCGCTGTGGGGGTCAGCGTTTTGGCATGAATAAGCCCATGGCTTCAGGGTCAAGAGAGAAGCAATTAATCAAACCACGGGGAAGAGAAATGAAAATCGAGCAGACAGTTACGAAGACCAGATAAGAGGAACAAGAGTCCAATATGTACGTGGATAAACAATGCTCCCCTTTGCACGCTGAAGAATGTGCAAGAGGGTGAAGCCAGAAATACAGAAATGGTGCTCTCAGCTTCAGTTTCCAGGCATGGCTTTTCTCTCCCGAACTTGGAGCCCCCTCCACAGCCTCATTCCTCAGGCTCTGCACCTTGGTCACCCACCTCCAGTGTCCAGGGAAAGCCACGGCCGGTGCCAGGCCAGTGCAAGGATCCTAGCAGCCCAGAAATAGGGAAGGATGAGATAACAACACGCCTTCCGCCGTTAGTGAAGAATGGAACTTGCCCAGTTAACCATCTTGAAGCAAACGCCTCAGGCAATGGTGTTCTCCTTCTTTTGGTCCCGTGCTCATACATCCAACCTTAATCTGAAACATGGCAGTGAAAGGCAAACTAAGAAGGCCAATCCAGATCAACTTGCGTTCAATTGTGCACGGAGCAAAAAGGCCGAAAAATAGGAGAGGATCGTTTTGTTTTGTTGAAATTTCAAAAGCGAGTGTATCTTCTATTCAGTGCTGAATGTCACTGTGACACCTGGTACCAGCTTCGCCTTCCTTCCACCTGGCTTTGGCGGAAGGGAGAAGCCACAGTGTGTGACGGCCAAAGAAAGACCTGAGGGTGGACGGAGTGCTTAGATCTGATTTGTGTCGTGCACGAAGCGAGCAATCCGTGAGCTGCGGAGATCCTTTGTCTCAGCTTCCAGAGAGAAGGGTAGACGGAGTCCCCAGGTTCAGGGCCAGTAGAAGAACACAGAAGGAGACAGTCTTCCGGATTTTTGCATGCCAGCTCTTCACTGAACTGTCCTTTGATATGGCAACTGCCTTCTGTGGTGGGGCCACCAAAGAAGTGCAGGAGGAAATATCTCAATAGGAGAGCCAGACGGAAATACGCGATTTCAGGGAAGGGCTGTGTCTTGCCCATTGTGGTTTTACAATACATGAGCCTAGTTTATCTAGCAGCAGCAAAAATGCACTCTGTATAATATTGTCATACTTAAGCTATGCACGTGTTTATCATTTCCTTACCAACAACAGCTGGAGAAAATGGTTAAGTGAGATGCGGGGGGGGGGGGGGGGGGGGG